>NC_051428.1:9893830-9896330 GCF_015228065.2 Penaeus monodon | reverse complement strand
AGGATTGGTTGAGACTCCTGCAGGGTCAGGCCACTCCAACTAGCAGACCCCGCCCGTGAAGGACTGACCTAAGTCACGCCCCTTTCGACCATGAACTCTATAAACACTCCATAAAAGTAATTCTCCGTTAACTTTTCGGAGATCAGGTTACAGCTAGTTTGTAACATGAATGCATCTTTTAGAGAAGAAACATAGAATGTGAATGAAAAATAAAAATAACGAAGGACTTTGCTCCTTCTCCCAGCTCGATCGGTCTCATTAGCTTTAGTTTCAGTTTACCATATAGATCACCATTTTCTTAATACTTGACAAGCCGAAATTTCTTGTCGCCATGTGTTACTTACGCATAGCTTTCGCAAGCGTCGCTGATATGAAGCAAAATGTATAAATGTCGGGCGGGGTATAATGGACTCAGATTCCACCACGTCTCCGAGTTCGGATGGGAACAGCGCTCGCGGGAACTCAAGACGGAAACCGGTTCCCACGGTTCTGCCAGCTCTGCGAACCGGATCGAACCGCTGCCTTCAAGGAAAATTTCAGCAGCTTTTTTATTTCTTCCTTTTCTATCTTTTTAAGAATTGGAAAGCGCGATAGGGAAAAAAATATATGCTAATCTACTTTTGAAGAAATAAAAGTGAGCAAAGAAAAAAAATTATAGTAACAGTAGAAAATGTTGGCGGCGAATGATTCAGAAACTGTTGTGAAAAACGAGTTCTTTACGTTGAAAGAAATAAAGCCCAACGGAGTACCATTTTCAAGGGAAACGCCGTCTGGTTTCAAAGAATATTTCTCGGGAAATAAAATGAGTATTTAGTCCGTCTCTCCACACTACAAACTCAAGATGAGGGAAATAGAGAGAGCGAAGAAGAAATATAAGGCTGAGGGACACACACACACACACACACACACACACACACACACACACATACACACACACACACACACACGCGTACCTATATCTATCTATCTATATATGTATGTATCTCACTCATTCTCTCTCTCTCTCTCTATCTCTATCTCTATCTCTATCTCTATCTCTATCTCTCTCTCTCTCTCTCTCTCTCTCTCTCTCTCTACACACACACACACACACACACACACACACACACACACACACACACACACACACACATATATATATATATATATATATATATATATATATATATATATATATATATACATATATATATATATATATATATATATATATAATAAAGCCACAGCCTCCAGCTTACAGCCAGAAATATTAGAGCTCAACCAATGCTTCGGTAATGGGACGTTATCTTCTCCTCCGTCCTTTTCTTCATTATTTTCTTCTTCTTTTTCTATTCATTTTTTGTCTCCTTTCTTTCTTTCATGCGTGTCACATTTTTGAAAAGTCTATAGATTATAAAATGAAATAGCATTGATATGGACGCATTACCAAAGTAGTAAAAATGTAGATTAAACCAAAGGGCTGGACTAAAGGGAAATAAATAATGGGTATAGTATAAATAAATAAATGAATAATAAAATAAATTAATAAACCACCACAAGAAAACATCTCACTCCCTTATAGAGCTGGGATAACATTGGGCCCATGGAAACTACCCATCAACTCGTACCAGCTTGACAATGTATATGAATTTTTGAGCCGAGTCTTTCTCACCAAGTATCCACGGGGATTACCTGCCAAGCCTTTTATTAGGTCGTTGTGGCTGTTGTGGGTTTGTATTTTCTTTCTGGATGCAGGAGTTCGAATCCTTGGTACTCAGTACCAAGAGAGGGAAGTATAGTAGAAAGATGTGTAATGTGTACAAACATACAGTGATTGGATGGGTAGATAGGTAGATAAGGGAAAGGAAGCTTTCGTGCGTCCACATGCATACATTCGTACATAAAATATATCAGAAATCTTTACTCTCTGGGTAGTATATTTTCCGAATCATTTATTAATGAAGATCTGTCATGAAACCATGGTCGATTCCTATTACGTTTCTCATTCCGCTTTAATACTTATTCATACCAAATGAGGTCACCCGGCTTCACATTACTGCTATTATCATTGTTCTTATTATCATCATTTTCAGGACCATTAACATTTATCTTTATTGTTATGATCGTCTTCATCCTCGATATCATATTCCTCTTTGTTATTGTTATCATTGATATTATTTTATTATGATTATTGGCAGCATCATTTTATAATAATATTCACTAGGTATCTCAAAGATTACCTTTTCACATGGCCAGTTTTAATATTTGTGTCTCTCCTCTCTGACTCCCCTGACTTAGGGTGAATATCAGGTTTTTATGCAGAGTTCGAAGCGTCGGCTACCTCCCATAGTTGCCACAGAATACTGAACACCTGCAGGAATGACCCGAAGAGGCCACTCGTCTAAAACGGCCTATCACCAATCCAAAAACATCATGTCGAGGTCAGCCAGGTGGCCTTCAATGAGGTCCAAGTGTCTTTGTGGTAAATGGGTTGCATCTACCACTTGAACTGGTCTATATC
>NC_051428.1:9876330-9878830 GCF_015228065.2 Penaeus monodon | reverse complement strand
TGGGGGGCCCCAAAAAAAACCCCCCACAAAAAAAAAAACATTAAAAAAAAAATCGCCAAAAAAAAAAAAAAAGGGAAAAAAAAAAGCTAAACCAAATGGGTCAAACAGCCTCTCCAGTGGTGCGTATCTTAACTGGACGTCCCATTAGGCTCACGTAACTGTCCGTGAAGTCATCTTTGTGCTACAGTGCAGAGCGAGCTATTACATTCCTTTTCCCCCTTTCCCCTTTTCCCCCGGTCTCTTTCCCCCCTTCTCTTCTCTCTTCTCCTCTGTCTCTCCTCTTTTCTCTCTCTCCCCCTCTCTCTCCTCTCTCTCTTCCTCTCTTCCCTTTTCCTCCTCTCCTCTCTCTACTCCCAAACCCCCTTTTCCCCCTCTCTCCTCTCTCTTCCTCCTCTCTTCTCTCTCTCTTTTCTCTTTTCTCCTCTCTCTCCCTTTTCTCTCTCTCTCTCTCCTCCCCTTTTTCTCTTCTCTCCCTCTTCTCTCTTCTCTCTCTCTCCCTCTCTCCCCTTCTTCCCCCTCTCTCTAATTTGCCCCCACCCCCCCCCCCTTTTTTTCTAATCTTTCTTTTCTCCTCTCATTTTAACTTGTCTTGCCCCCCTGGATTTTTCTTTCAAAGTTTTTTTTTTTTTTTTATTTTTATTATTATATAAAAAGAATTATTATATATAAGAAAAAGAATTTTTTCTCTACCTTTTTTTTTAAATTTAATCTTCGCTTTTTTTCTCTTATCCTTGCTATATTATTTTTTAAAATTTTAAAATTTTTTGTTTTGTTTCATATACCCGCAATTTCCCATGCGCATTAAATAAATGAAGGGATGAATAACTAAGTAAATTAATAAATATATATGTAAATATATGGATAGATAAATCGATAGATAAACGAATAAATCGGTGGATAGATAGATAGACAGATAGATACTTACTGTCAGTTGTCAGATGACTATTTCCTTTTTTTATTCTTTGTCATTCTCATTTCCAGTACTAAGTACATAAAAATGAGAGAGAGAGAGAGAAGAGGAGAAGAGGGAGAAGAGAGAGAGGAGAAGAGAAAAAAAGGAAGAGAGAGGAGGGAAAGAGAGAGAAAAGAGAGAGAGAGGAGAGAGAGAGAGAGAGAGAGAGAGAGAGAGAAGAGAGAGAGAGAGAGGAAAGAGAGAGAGAGAGAGAGAGAGAGAGAGAGAGAGAGAGAGAGGAGAGAGAGAGAGAGAGAGAGAGACAGACAGGGACAAAGAGAGAGAGAGAGAGAGAGAGAGAGAGAGAGAAGAGAGAGAGAGAGAGAGAGAGAAGAGAGAGAGAGAGGGAGAGAGAAGAGAGAGAGAGAGAGAGAGAGAGAGAGAGAGAGAGAGAGAAGAGATGAAGAGAGAGAGAGAGAGAGAGATGAGATAAAGAGAGAGAGGAGAGAGAGAGAGAGAGAGAGAGAGAGAGAGAGAGAACAGAAGGAAGAAATAAAGAAAGGGAAAGAGAAAAGGGTGACATACAGTTTTTCTAACTTTCTACTAATAAAAGTGTAAAATATAATAAAAGTAATAATAACAATAATAATAACAACAACAATAATAATTGTAATAATAATAATTTTGATGACAAAAAATCGATGATGATGATGATATTATTATCACTGTATAATAATAATAATGATAATAATAATAATATAATGATAATTGTAATAATGATAATAATGGTAGTAATAATGATAATGATGATAATAATGATAATAATATTAATGTAACAGTAATTATTATTACTATTTTATTATTATTATTATCATTATTATTATTATTATTATCATCATCATCATAATCATCAGTATTCTCATCACTGCCATTACTCTTTTGAAACATTTTGATCCTCCTCATCATCAAAATCATGATGATATTATATTTATTGTTATAAGAATTATAATCATTACAACATTTTCTATGAAAAACAAATTCAGCATTATTTTTCCACAAAATGAAGATCAAAGTCACGTTGCTTTCGTCTAGGAAACTGAAGGAAAATCTTATACAATATGGATGAAGCCTAATATTTCCATCTTAAAGTATGGTGTAGTGATGGTGTTTGTTTTCGAACGTCCATATGTATTTGTTTGTTTTATCTCTGTTTAACCAAGGATGTATCTATTATCCATTCCTAAAACCTTTTGTGAGTGTCTGTCCGTCTGTTTGTAAGTACGGATGTCTGTTACTGTCTCTTTGCTGTCTGTCTGGTTGTCTCTTTCTCGTTCAGTCTCCCTTTACAGGCCGGTTTCTGTCTATCTGTCAGTCTCTCTCTCTCTCTCTCTCTCTCTCTCTCTCTCTCTCTCTATCTATCTATCTATCTATCTATTCTATTATCTATTTTTATCCATTTATCCATCTATGTATCTTTATCTATTTATCTATGTATGTATCTATTTATGTATGTATCTATCTATCTTTCCCTCTTTCTGTCTCTGTCTGCATGTATATATGTATGTGTGTCTATCTTCCTCAATCTCTCTCTGTCTCTGTATCTGATAG
>NC_051428.1:9866330-9871330 GCF_015228065.2 Penaeus monodon | reverse complement strand
CTGTTATACCAGTAAAGTGAAATGCATGACATAAAATACACACCCACATATATAAGAATACAGATATAATAATTTACCTTCCCAAACATACGAATGACTCACACATACACTCACGTACATGTGTGTGCATATATATATGCAGCAGTGTAAATCAAATGGTAGAATACATTTTGATGCCATGAATTGAGAGCAACATCCATTTCTTAACAAAAGCGCCTGTCACGACACGGTCAAATTAAAGAGTGTATGCATTTGCCGATTTGTTTCCGTCAGGAGACATTTAACACTGTGTTGATAACAGAGTGTAGGGATGCATGGCTAACGTTTTCAAATAATAAGCATATGTCAAAGTTGTGAGTTTATTTACAGAACTCGTCTTCATCAGCCCTTTAGATTAAAACCTTTTTGTTAGTCTTTCTTCCCACTCTTATACTGCGTACATATTGTGTTCTTTGACAAAGAGAGTGTTCGAACAGGTATAATCCTCGATTCATCGGCCCAGTCTTAAAATGACCTTTGGTGGTATGAATCTTTGAAGTGTTGTTGCAATATTTCACGTCACGGGGTTATTTACTCTGCAATAATACTTCTATTTTTGTTGTCAGACCCCGTGTGTGCTCTGACAATAGTAATTATATAGGAACCAATGTACACAACTGCACTTTAAAAGTCAAATCATTATTTATTTTCACCATCGGATTCCTTTCAAACTTTGCTTAATGCTCTTGACTTATTTTAATTACTTATAAGTCATGGTTATGTAATATATTGCATGGGCGTGTAAATATAAAAAAAATATATATTTATTCTTTTTATACGATAAAAGAAAGAGAAGAAAAAGGCCTTTTGGAAAGGTGAAGAGAGGCTCTCGAAATCAATCTGTATATTGTATTGGCGGATGAGCTTCAGCAAGGCGGGGCCGGGAAATCTAAGAAGATGGGAAGGGGAGACAGCGAGGTGAGGAGATGAAAGAGGAGAGGAGTTACGCAATGAAAGGGAAAGCGGATAGGGTAGGCAGGTCATACAGACACTCGAATGTATAATCTTCACTAAGAAAAAGAATTAGATGATGGCCATAAATTTATATATATTCGAGGGGGTAATAGCAAATCACACACGAACAACAAGGAGAACAATAGCATTAAGAAAAAACGCCAAGAACAGCATCAACAAAACCAAGAACACCAACCAAAACAACAAAAACAAGAGCAGCAAAACAAGAACATCCTAATCCTGACAATGTAATGGCGACAAAAAGAAATGGGAAAAGGGAAAAACAGTCCAACGAAGCCAAACTGTGGCAGGAGAATAAATGGCCAATGCTACCTGCAGTACTTCGGGCTACTAAAAGCCGTAAGCGACACAGATAAACTAATTAAAAGCTATTATCACTGGAAAAATATATGGACCAAAAAATCATATCGTTAAATTAAATAACATCAATTTGTTAAAACTGAGTAAAGTAGATTATGCTTGTGATCTGATAAACCTGTAAAATGAAATGAAAAGTTAATTAGGAAATAAAATACAAACACTGACATGAAAAAGTAACCGGGGTAGAGTAGAGCGGAATGAAAGCGAGAAAGAGACACAGAAACGAACAAATAGGTATAAATAGGAATAAAGAATAGGGAAAAAAGTTAAAGAGAGAAAGATAGCAGGAGCAAGAGAGAGAGGGAGAGACAGAAGAGAGAGAGAGAGAGAGAGAGAGAGAGAGAGAGAGAGAGAGAGAGAGAGAGAGAGAGAAGAGAGAAGAGTAGAGAGAGAGAGAAGAGAGAGAGAGAGAGAGAGAGAGAGAGAGAAAGAGAAGAGAGAGAGAGAGAGAGAGAGAGATAGAAGAGAGAGGAGAGAGAGAGGAGAGAAAGAGAGAGGGAGAGAGAGGGGTAAGACAGACAGACAGACAGAAGAGAGAGAGAGGGACAGAGAGAGAGAGAGAGAGAGAGAGAGAGAGAGAGAGAGAGAGAGAGAGAGAGAGAGGGGGGGGGGAGGGAGCAGGATGTGATTTTTTTTTTTTTTTTGAGTCTTCTGTACCTATTGTGCTTTCTATTTGAGTCCATTGTTCATCGGGCGCCCCAAAGATGTAAACAAGGGTTTCACAAGTGCATAGAAGCCTGGGACAATATACACTATATTTAGAATAACCTTTTAAAAAAGATCGAACGCAAGAACACTGAGGACGACTAAAAATATGTGATTATCAGAGCCAGAAATTCAGTACAAAGTAATGGTGTCGTACACGAGCAATAGGCATTGAATTAATATAGGCAGCTTGCAATCCTCTATGAATCGCAACTTTGATTAACTTTCGATTCGAGAGGTTCTTAAAGGTTAGACTATAAGAGCCCATATATCCTAATTGAATTATCCGTTGAACATCCAATACCTTTTTGATAGGATTATGAATAGGATACATCTTTGGATTAAAGATTAGTGTTATTCTCATTAAGATAATGAGATGTAATAAAAAAGTTTTAACTTTACGGTAAAATGTGTTAAGTAAGAAAATATTTTCTATGTTCAATATCAATAGACCAAGAAAATATGTTCATCTTTATGTACATAACACATATGATGCGTGTGTGTGTGTATTATATATATGTATATATATATATATATATATATATATATATATATATATATATATATATATATATATATATATATATATATAAACACACATATATATGTGTGTACATCTATGTATGTATGTATACATATATGTATATATACATCCACATACACATATAAGTATATATATAAGTATGTATGCATGTATACATATGTAAACATATATATATATATATATATATAATATTTATATATGTGGTGTGTGTGTGTGTGTGTGTGTGTGTGTGTGTGTGTGTGTGTGTGCATGTGTGTGTGTGTGTGTGTTTGTATGTGTGTTTGTTGTATCGTGAATAAAAAAAAAATAAATGAAAATAAAATGTGTCAATTTTGTTTGATTGTGATAGGAAATATTTGGGTCTATCGATGTATATTTACGTCTTGCATTAAGGGTTTTGAGTTGTGCAAAAGGACTTACTTACCATTCAAAGTCATAGCCCTGGATCGTATGAAATAATCTATATTTTCTTTCTTTATGTTTATACGTTTATTCAGAATGTGTATTCTTGAATATATATTCTAGTATGCATTATGTTTAGTTGAGTTTCTAGGGAATCTGTGAGATCAGGAACACGGGGACGCTTTTGGCGTGAGATTCTGTACACACCAGATCAGGCGAGAGATTTTGAGTGTCATTGCCTTTGTTTTATTCTGTGGAAATTTACACTCGTATAGGAGGTATGTAAAAATATTGTTTGCACCATATACTAGATTTTTTAACTCGGTGACTTGTGATGCACCTGAAATAGAACAATGTTAATAACCTTTGTGATATGAAATGCTTTTTGATGTGGAATTTTCTATGGCTTTGTGATTGTTTTATGAATTCATTGGAATCTTATAACTGTTTTATGTATTACAGGAATTTTAATTTGATTTGCTTATTGATATATTTTTCATGATCCTAAATGTTATGATTCAAGATAATTCAGTGATAATCATCCATGCTTAATGTGGGATATGATTAATCTGGTTACTTTATTTGAAATATTTTGCTTGCTTGTGTTAGCCTGTATGTACATTGATTCTTTGTGAGGAATTTACATCGTGTTATACTGTATGATTCTATTTGTTTTTTGTCATTATTAGTGTTACCAGTATTTTATAACTGATTCCTAACGACTTGAGATGGTCTTTAGACTTAAACTGCCAAGCATGAAAGAAGTTATTTGATTACCATATTATCGGTACTGATAAATGCTATAGGTTGATGTATTAACCTTTTCCTTTGTGGTTCTTACCATGTGTTGATCAACACATGTTTATTTATCGATTAGAAATAGGTCGACCATGTTGCAAGTGTCTTTTTGTTTGATTTATTGTTGTTATTTTTTCATTGTTTCTCTTGAACTATGCACATTCTATAGACCAGTTATATATATATATATATATATATATATATATATATATATATATAATATATATATATATATATATATATATATATATATATATATATATATATATATATATATATATATATATATATATATATATATATATATATATATATATATATATGTATATATACTTGTATACTGGATATAAAAACGAATATATATGTTTCGAAATAAGACTCGAGTTTTGATATGAACCTCATGCACAGAAGAGGACCACATTGCATATTCCCGCAGTTTAGTATCCTGCGTAAACATAATTTTGGGAGCGTCGTAACACGGACTATAATGAGCATAATTCATGAACAGCCGACTACTCATTATCGTTCATCTAATTAACCGGGATAATTAATTCACTAAACTGGACAATAGGCTGTGTGCTAATGAATTGCGGTGTTCCTGCATCTGTGTCTTGCTAATAAAGTATTGAGACAAACTTGGCTAATGTGTTGAAAGTGAGGAAGCAAAGAAAAGAAAAAGGGAAAATCAGTTAGTAATAATAATAAAAAATACAGTGATGATAAGGATGATGTGAGGATCTTGATAAAAAGGACAATGCAAATAAGGGAAAACAGTAATGATAAGAGTAACATTAATGGTAATGAGTTCAGGAAAAAACTATAAGACTGATTTGTACTTTTGATAATATTAATTTTGATATGATGGTTATTGTGATAATAATAACACTTAATAGTAGCAGTACTAGAAATATTAGCATTGTTAATAGTAATAATAGAAGTAGTAGTTGTATCAGTGGCAGTGATAATGATAGCAAATATAATGATAATGATGAAAATAATGATAACGTTAATGATAATGACGATGAAAATGACGATAATGAATAATAATAATGATAATAATAATAATAATAATAATGATAATAATGATAATAATAATAATAAATAACGCAAATGATAATAACAATAATAATAATTATTATAATATCAATAAGGATAATTAGACTGATGATAATGATGA
>NC_051428.1:9848830-9856330 GCF_015228065.2 Penaeus monodon | reverse complement strand
AATTATATATAATAATGATGATGATGATGATATTAATAATAACGTCGAAGACAATGGTAAAACCGTAATACATATCAAAGTAATAATGATTATAATAATGATTATAATTATAATGATAATAATAATAATAATAATAATAATAATAATAATAATAATAATAATAATAATGATAATAATAATAATAATAATGATAATAATAATAATAATAATAATAATAATAATAATAATGTTAATAATGATGATGATGATGATGATGATGATGATGATGATGATGATGATGATGATGATGATGATGATGATGATGATGATGATGATAATAATAATGTTAATAATAATAACAATAAAATAAATAATAATAATAATAATATAATAATAATAAAATAATAATAATAATAATAATAATAATAATAATATAATAATAATAATAATAATGACAATAATAATAACAATGATGATAATGATATCCATAAAGATAATACTATACTCCACTACTTTTTCTATCACTACTAATAATAATGATACTTATTATTGTTATCATTATTACTGCTATCATTATTATTATTATTATAATTATTATTATCATTAGTAGTAGTAGTAATAGTAGTAGTAGGAGTAGCAGTAGTAGTATAGTAATAATAACAAAAACAGCAACAATAATTAATGATAATAATGATAAAAAATAAAAATAAATAAATGATAATAATGATAATAATAGCAATAATAATAATGATGATAATAATAATAATTGTAATGAAAATAATAATAATAATAATAATAATAATAATAATAATAATAATAATAATAATAATAATAATAATAATCATCATCATCATCATCATAATAATAATAATGAGTAGAAATAGTAAAAAAGAAAAAAGAAAAAAAAAACGTAACAGTAATAATGACAATAAAGGTTGATGATGATGATGATGATGATGATGATGATGACAATGATGATGATAATAAAAACAACAATAATGATTTAAATGATAAAAATGTTAATTATAACGATAATAAATGATAATATTATCACTGTTACTACTACAACAACTACTAATAGTAATGATACTTATTATGATAATAATAATAACAATAACAATGAAGTTCTCTTAACTTTTCCTTTCCTTCCATACACTGAAAGTTTCTTTCTACCTACTTGCATTATCTCTCTCTTATTCACTTTTCTTTTTCTCTTTCTCATTTTCCGATCTTCTTTCATTTCAGAGCATTGTTTAATGGCGATAATAACGACGGCAAAGATGACCCAGCCTGGGAAACGTAACATGTGTGTAGTCTCACAACAAAAGGGTAAATGATTTCCAGCTTCTCTGTCTCGGGGTTGCCCTTGATCTGTTTTGTGTTTGTGTCTTCTACCTTATATTTTTCTCTCCGTTATTCCTACCTTCTCGCTCACTCTTTCTTTTACGCTCTCTCTCTCTCTCTCTCTCTCTCTCTCTCTCTCTCTCTCTCTCTCTCTCTCTCTCTTTTCTTTCTCTTTCTCTTTCTCTTTCTCTTTCTCTCTCTCTCTCTCTCTCTCTCTCTCTCTCTCTCTTTTCTCTTTCTCTTTCTCTTTCTCTCTCTCTCTCTCTCTCTCTTCCTTTCTTTATCATGCTATCTCAGACGCTGATTAATGTGGCTAGAGGGCTAGGTGTTAGGGTAGGCCTCCGTAAAGGCAAGAAGCGTGACGATAGAAGAAACTCTCAGTGAGGAGTGTGGCGGGTAAGCACTATAGTCATATCAGACTTTAATTTTCTGTTATCAAAAATTATGAAAATAGCGGTTGATAGGATCTGGATATAGTTTGTACATTACTGCTAGTGTGTAAATTATTTTTAGTAATAATATTTTCAAGAAGTGTATGAGAGTTTGCTGTGCTTTCTTTTAGGACTGTGGGCTTTGTTCTACAGCGTGTAGAATATGGTACTTGCAAACTATTGCGGTGACTCCACGGTAGTGAAAATTGAGGATGGGTGTGAAGACGTTAGTTATAATGGAACAACACGTGCATGGAAATCATTGAAAGAAAATTTGAGATATTCAACGAAAGTTGAAATTTCTTTATTAAGATAATCAACGAAGATTCATGAGCAGTACAAACGTATCATCATTATCCTTATCCTTGATATTAAACGGCACTCCTTATCGTAATATACACGAATATATGATTTTTCGTATGCGTGAATGTTGCATTGCACTTTATGTGATAAAAAGCCGTTAGCCATACAAACAGCGACCTCTCTCTTTCTCAAAGTCGCTCTATATCACCGTCCTCATTCCCATAAGATCCACCCGTACCTGGCGATCACGAGGGACGGACGCAGGATTAAGGTAATGATCACATTATCGGTCAAACGCGCCAGATTCTACCCGTAAATCATGAGCAAGGTAATACACTATGGCTATACAGAGCCTTAGATTACTGTCTAAAAAGAGAGAGAGAGAGAGAGAGGAGAGGAGGAAGGAGGGAGGGAGGGAGGGAGGGAGGAGAGAGAGAGAGAGAGAGAGAGAGAGAGAGAGAGAGAGAGAGAGAGAGAGAGAGAGAGAGAGAGAGAGAGAGAGAGAGAGAGAGAGAGAGAGAGAGAGAGAGAGAGAGAGAGAGAGAGAGATAGATAGATAGATAGATAGATAGATAGATAGATAGAGAGAGAGAGAGAGATTACAAATAGCATGTGTAAGGAATCTTTTTAAAGGGTAAGGGTTTTATTGTTCTCCTTTGATTGCAGTCCTGACGAATTGGTTATCGCATCTACAAAAGTCGGTCTCTGTGCTGAAGCTTATCCTGCTTCTCTCGCTCTCTTTCTCTGTCCGTCAGCCCCTGCCTCTGTCTGTCTGTTTGTCTGTCTGTCTGTCTGTCTGTCTGTCTGTCTGTCTGTCTGTCTGTCTGTCTGTCTGTCTGTCTGTTTGTCTGTCTGTATGTCTCTCTCTCATTATCACTCTTTCTATCTATTTATCTGGTTGTCTCCCCGTTCTCTTTTTCCTTGCAATATCAACCTATAATTGACTATTCAGCGAAGTTAAACAAACATTCATAATAACTATTTCTTCATGTGAAAGGTCTTTTCTCTAACCTGCATTAATAACACGGAAGCCTTTTTTCTTTCTCTCTCGCTTTCTTTGACTTGTGTGGCACTTAATATAAATTTTTTAAGGTTGATGTACGTCCATTCACGTCGTTTTTTTGTCTGTGTGTTTGTTTTTATTGCTCCTTATTTTTGCCTGTGCCCTTTTCCGAGTTTTTGAAGCACATATTCAATATTCACACTAAGGCAAACACAAAGGGAACAATATGTATATATGAACTAACACTGAAGGAAGGAAGCAACAATGTAATTTATGCAATAAAAAGCAAGGGGAAGGAAGATAGGAAGCTAGTCTTTACATTTCTTAGAGTGCAAAGAAAACAAGAAAAATAAATTACAAAGGATTGTCGTTTGAATCCCAAAGCTAATATTTTTTTGCGTCACTTCTTCCTCGCTCTTTCACTGTTATATCTGCTTGATTTTTTATGTATGTTGTTATTTCTTTCCATCTCCTTTTATGGCTTTTTTTAAACCATTTTTCACTTCTGTTTTCAGAGAAATGCTTAGAAACTCACACTGTATATGCATTCATTCATACATATAAAATACACACGCGAGCAAAGCCGTACTCGACACACACACACAAACACACAGACCCAAATGCTGCAGGAAAGATGGTTGTCAAATTCGTTGTGTACGGCAAATATGAAATAGAATATTATATTTGAGCTATGAGTATATGTAAATTAACCTGAATTAATGATGACTGAACATTAATTATTAAGCATCCACTATGAACCAAGCTAATTATTTTATTCTAACTACAATGCGCATTAGATTATACTTGCTAATGTAATGTCAAAATATTGTAATTTATTCTTTACATCGTCTGCAAGAATTTTTTTTCCCTTTTGTACCTTTTATGTGCCTTTCTCAGTAATTAACTTTCCCACTCTCTTCTCGTTTTTCTCAGCTAATCCTTGATGATGAGTATAAGTATGTAGTTTTTACTCAACACTTGCTAAAGCTTCCCAAGATAATTAAATATCTACATCTAAAAAAGTGAGCTTATAATTATCCTCTTCAGTTATATTCTACCTCTGTATTTCGCCACGTAAGCCATATACCATGCATGTTCTATCTTTCTGGAAGAAGCGGGGTTAAGGCAATAGTTAGAAGAGGACCATCCCCTCTTGCGATGTATAAATATTCTTTGGTTTTGATATTACCATCAGCTATAATTGCTCTCGGGGGTTTAGCTTGTGTTCAAAAGAAGGAAAACGATGGCATGTGTTCATTTTGTCGACACAAATATTTCTTGAGTGGCAGCGTTTCTCTTTATATGGTCGTTTATTATTTTTCTAAGCTGCGAAGAATCACTGGTTCGTTAGGGTCTCCCTTTTTCTCTCGTTCTCTCTCACTCGCCATCCCTTACTCTATTTCAATTTCTCTTTTATAACATCACTCTCTCTGTCTCACGAGACCCATGTGTGTGTTATCATAATGAAGAACAGGTACAGGGGTGTATTAAGATAATGATCAAAATTTTCTTCCAAACACACGTTTAGTTTAGTCCTTTATTTACCACCCTGACTAACTGCACAGGCGTGGGCAAACTGTGGTACATTTAATGCATGGTCATAACATTATATAATGGTATTACATTTGAATTTTAGGCTATAACATTATCATGGTAAATACTATATCAGATAAAGGAAAAGAACAGTTACACAGTTCTTTATCTACCCATCTGCCACACCGGCTTCGGCCTGGAAAGGCATTGCTACATTTCATATGCAGTCATATGATACTACATTCCAAATTTAAGATACAGCATAAGAATATCTTCTAATACATCAGATGATATGAAATTGTTACATATATTTCCGTACCTCATGCTAGGTGGTCTGAAAGGCTGTAACACATGGCACTCTGAGATATAATATACAAGTGTTCACTTATATTCCAAGCCTGATTCTTATGGTCACAATATCACCTGTTCTTTTTTCATCTATGGTTTTATATAAACCATAGATAAATGAATCTTGCGTAAACCGATCATAGTGCTTTATGCAACAACCATCACAGTCAAGTCCTCTTTGAAGGAAGTTTTAATGACGTGTAAAATCCTAGGAAGAGGTACCTCAAGATCTATATGCACAGTTTGCTTGTCACACGCTGACTTTGCTAGGCGATCCCCACGGTTATGCCTAGGAATTCCAACAGCGGTGGAATCCACACAAAACGTATACCATGGCCTCGTTCTTTTGCACCATACACGTTTATCCTGATGTCATTTGCAGTATTTCCTGTACCTTTATCTAGAGTGTTCAGAGCCTGGAGAGCACTCTGTAAATCGCAGAAAATTACTCCTGAGCCATGATTCAATAGAAATTCAGTGGTCATGAGTATTCCTGTCAATTCAGTTTGCATAGTGATAGCTCAGCCATGAACCCTCCTACAATCTTGGTGCTGCAAAATATCGCTTTATATACGACAAAAGCGTATCTGCATCTGCTCCCAGACTGCAAGAATCCGTCAGTGTAGCATTCATATGCACTGGAAAGAGTTTCAAGATGCTCATATATAATTAGGTCCGACATTTTCCAAGGTGGAACAGAACGTCCATGTAGTGTCTTAGTTATGGGCATGCTCAGCTGGGCTAAGTGTTTACATGTTAATTTTACCCATCGATTTGAGTATGAATCGGTGTTGTCATTCGAAATTAGCTCCTCTATTCCATATTCTGTACAATGGAGTTCTCTAATTGATTTGTCACTAAATGTGGTATTTATGTATAATATTCTTTCGTAAACAGAATGTAGATTAAGTTCTGTTCTCATATTCCCAATCCCTTTTGTTCTATGGACACCAAGAAGGCTCTCATGGCCTCATTTAGTGCAATTTCTAAACTAGTCAACTCCTTGAACAATTCTACGTGCAATGCATGATAATCTGTGACTAACCGTATGTATGACAAGTAAAAGATTCTCGCAATATTGACATGGCCCTTTGCCACAAAGTGTCCTAAGTGGCTTCAGCCGCTCCCACAGCCTTTTCTTCAAGTTTCTGATGAACTCTGCATTATTGACAATCACCCGAAATATTTGTACTGATGGCAAAGATCTAGCTCAGTGTCAGTTATATGAAACCCTGGCAGAGGGTTTGTCTTAGGGCTAAGTGCCTTTGTTTATTCAGTCGAGATTATCAAGCCACAGTCAGTAGTCCTTGCTGAAAGTATATCTAGAATCTTTTGCATTCTCTCTTTAATGCAAACATCATCGGCATAGCAAATAATAGAGTCATTGCCCTCAAATGGTATATCGCCTAGTAATCTATGCATTAGGATATTAAATATCATGGGGCTATATACGCCTCCCTGAAGTGTGCCGATTTCAAATACTTTGTATAAGTACTCGTAATGTCCCTGAAGAGAACCTGAGCCGTTCGATTCGATAGATACATCTGAATCCATGTTAACAGTTTTCCCTGAATACCAAACCTAGCTAGCTGCTCAAGGATAATTTCTCTGTTTCCAATATCAAAGGCAGATTGAGGATCAAGAAACGCGGTTTCCATTCCTGGGTTTGAGTTTGTTAAGTACTCTGCAAAATAGTGCTGACTGCTTCACCCTGAGAGGAATCCATACAATTTGAGGGATAACTTAGAAGTCTGTTTAGAATTATTTTCCCAAGTACTTTACACAGACAGGAAGTCAAGGAAATGCCAAAGTTTCTCTATTTAAAAAGATATCTATATCTAAAGTAATGAACATTCTTTTTTCTATTTCTTTTCCTTTTTAGATGTATCTTATATCTGTATTTTGCGTCATAAGACCTGTTACCACGCATCTTTTAATTTAATTGGTGTATTACGAGCAATGGCTTAGCCTAAGTTATTGCCACGTAAGGAGTTCCAGATAAGAGTTAGCAACGGGTCGTCATCGTTACCTTGTAAAGTATAAATCTCTTTGGTTTAAAATTCTCCTCAACCGACATGCTATAGTTCGCTCCCAGTGGATTTGCTGGCGTTCGGAAGAAGTAGGAGCATGATGAATGTTCACTTCGTCTGAACGGCCATTTCTCAAAAGGAGATGAAACATATTTCTTTTTGCTTCCTCTGGCCATCTATTATTTTACTGAAACTGTTAACAATTATTACTATGTTATGTTTTCTTTCTCACTAACTCATTCTTTCTTTCTTTCTTTCCTTCTTTCTTTCTTTCTTTCTTTCTTTCTTTCTTTCTTTCTTTCTTTTCTTTCTTTCTTTCTTTCTTTCTTTCTTTCTTTCTTTCTTTCTTTCTTTTTCTTTCTTTCCTTCACTCACTCATTCATTCACTCACTCCTCACTCTTTCTCACTTTCTTTCTCCATTTCAAATACTTTTTTTTTCATTATCACCACACTCAGTCTCAAAACATCCATCTGTGCGTTATTATAATGAAGAGCAGGTGCAAGAGGATATAAGGATAATGATCAAAT
>NC_051428.1:9836330-9843830 GCF_015228065.2 Penaeus monodon | reverse complement strand
AGACCCAAAAACAACACGCCAAAGAAGACCAATGTTGAAGCTTCTACACAAGTAACACCCAAACGGAGCTTAAAAAAAACAACAACAACAGAACAACAGGAATAACGAGCAAATTGAACGACTCGACCCCAACCGCTACTGGGAGGAAACGGCTCAGCAGCAGGTGCAAGGGGCTACCGCCCTACCTACTGCCCTATCTACTCCCCCCCCCCCTCCTCCAGCAGTGCCACCAGTCATCATTAACAACTATGCAGAACGAGCAAAGTCCACACAAGATGTTGATGAAGATGGTTACACCAAAGTAATATCAAGAAACCAGAGAAAAAAAAATAGAGAAAACCAAGCACCAAAGCCGTTGAAGGGAGCAAATCGTCCAAACACAGTCTACCTCTACATCACCAGTTGTCACCCAGACACAAACGAAGAGGACATAGAACAATACTTATCTGAATAGTTTCAAAACATTTCAAGAGGAAAAATCCATAAAACAAGTACAAGTACAAGCGCGGTCAGAATGTTTGACAAGGCAACGCCGTCAGCGTTACCAGTGACCAGATCGCATAATGTCATAAAAATAGAGCATATAAATGCTCAATTTTTCCTCGGACATTTTGAGGAAATTAAAATGCTAGTTAAGGAGAGAACCATAGACATTTTATGCATAAGTGAAACATGGTTCCACCAGGAAATGGACAGTAATTTCAATAATATTCCAAATTTTAATGTTTATAGATGTGATGCAGGGCGAGGAGGAGGAGTATGTATACATGTACGGGATACCCTGAAGTGAAACAGGATATCTGTTACAGCAGTTAACAATACTGCCGTAGAAGATGTTTGGGTTACCGTACATGCTTCCTTCCTTCATTATTCGTGCTGTCTATAGGCACCCCCATGCTACCTCGGAATCTTTTGAATATATTGAAAAGTTTTTTAGAGAAATGTCTTTAAAACAGAAACCGCTTTTCATCTTAGGTGACCTAAATGATGATTTAAGAAAATCTAAAGCAAAACTAGCTAAAATGATTAAGAAAAATAAATTTGAACAAATAATAGATAAACCTACACGAATTAGAAACACCTCCTCTATTGGATTTAATAATAACTAACAGATCAGACATCATTCTCCACTTCGATGTTATCCCGTGTCATGTTGCTGACCATGAACTTATCACGATGACGTTAAATATAAAGAAAACAAAGCGACCACCAGTAACAAAAACCCCCAATCTTTCTGCGAGCTTATCTTGTCTAAAGAAATGACTCTATCAAATATTTCACTGACAGATAATGAAACGACCAAGTAACAATCCTCACGGAAGTTATTAAAAGCAGCATTAGTGCACTGGTTCCCTACGTAACACGAGCCGTCAGACGTCCCCCTGCACCATGGATAAGTGACATCAAGAGAGCCATTAACGATAGAAACAATGCCCACCAAGCCCTTAAAAGTAACAGAAATGAGGCCGCCCTTCAGGCAGATTATAAAGTCAAAAAGAAAAATGTAGAATTGCTAATTCAACGTGCAAAAAAAAAAAATATATATATATATATATATATATATATATATATATATATATATATATATATATATTTCAGAAATAAATTCACAGAATATAAGGACAACTCTAATAAAAAACATGGAAAATTGTTAAAACACTAGTGCCTCACAACAAACACTTCACTAATGATTGCACAAGGCCCATACAAAGAACCGACCATTTTCTTTTTTTTTCTTCAAAAATTGGAAAACTAACTTATGAGCAAACAATTGCTTCTACGTTACAACAAAACACAGATCGGCCAAGGCTTACGAGTTTCTTGGAGGCCAATAACTTATTATCTAAAACACAACATGGTTTTAGAAATAGGTTATCTAATGAAACAGCTTTACTACAAATTACTGATGAAATTTATAATAACATAGACAAAAATCAAGTAAATTTGCTCACATTATGCGACCTTGCTAAGGCTCTTGATAGTGTCAACCATGAAATTCTCCTTAACAAATTAGTAAATCATAAAACTGATACCTTTTGGTTTAAAAGTTATTTAGATACAAGGACCCAATCGGTAAGAATCAATAATGATATGTCATCAAAACAACAAGTACTTTTTGGTGTTTCGCAAGGCTCTATTTTAGGTCCGATCTTGTTTACAATTTTCACAAATGATTTATCAACAATAGCCCATAACTGTCTTTTAGTGAAGTACGCCGATGATTCACAGTTTCTTCATAGTGACTCAGTAAACAACTTAAATACGTTAATAAGAAACACTTAACATACTCTTACACAAGCAAAATTATAGTTTGACACAAATGGCCTTAAACTAAACCCACATAAAACTCAATGTATATTCATAGGTAGTCGGAAGAACATAGCTAGAATTCCCAATGGCACAACCATAGAATTTGAAGGCTGCTCCATCAAACCGAGCACTTCAGTTAATAATCTAGGAGTACACTTAGACAGCTTCATGACATTTGAACCGCACGTTGACAAAATACACAGGAAGGTAGTGGGTACCCTGGTATATCTTAATCACATAAGAAATCAACTCACTACTGAAACTAGAATCACGGTTGTCAAACTCTAGCTCTAAGCATAATTAACTATTATTCAAATATTTGGGGATCAACTAACAAAACCCAGATGCAAAAAGTGCAAAAATTACAAAACTTTGCTGCCAGAGTAGCACTAGGTAATATCAGTAAACTTGATCACATTACCCCACATATCAAAAAATTGAAATGGTTAAAAGTCCATTCTAAATGCAGCTATGGCACATGTGTATTCATATACAAACTCATTCATGGGAATTATCCAAAATAGTTAATGCCCTTGCAAACTGTAGGGAACACATCAGGTGTCCAGACACGTTAAGTAAATTCCCTTTTTGTTAAGAAATCGAATACCTATACAGGGGCACGTCAAATGGAAATACGTGGGCCCAAGATATGGAACATGATACCAAATAATATAAGAGACATTAACAGCTTCTGTAATTTTAAAACGAAATCAAAAGAACACCTCTTAAATACACAAATGTAAATTCAAATGTACTGGTGTAAAGAATAACCAATCGTAATTTAATGGAAAAAAGTGTTTTGACTTTGACTCTCTCTCTCTCTCTCTCTCTCTCTCTCTCTCTCTCTCTCTCTCTCTCTCTCTCTCTCTCTCTCTCTCTCTCTCTCTCTCTCTCTCTCCCTCCCTCCCTCTCTCTCTCCTCTCTCTCTCTCTCTCTCTCTCTCTCTCTCTCTCTCTCTCTCTCCCTCTCTCTCTCTCTCTCTCTCTGTCTTTCTATTTATTTAAATCTGGCCTTTTTTAATCTATCCCAATTCTTTCTATTTTTCCTAAGTAAATCCATCTGTTAATACGAACAAATGAAAGTGTTGCTTGGCAGTTTTACTTATTAGATGCCAAGTCTCCTAAGGTAAATATCTGTATCTACAGACATTAGAAATCTTAAGGATTTTGTTGTGGATTCTCATGCTCTGTACTTTGTCCCTTGAATTCGCGTCATACATTTTCTTCCTTCTTTGTGCATTAGAAAAAATGGCAATAGATGTGTAAGGAATCCTAGAAATGTGTCGACGTTATATCGTCCTGGTTCTAATTCAGAGTGCTTAGCAATGGAAAAACTTTCTTTTTTTTCATAATGTTCATCAACTAATCCGCTATAATTGCTTCCAGTGCCTTTGCTAGTGTTCGAGAGCAGAAAAAAAAAATATCGGGGTCGTTCCATGCAAGGACAGGAGACGCTTCTTTTTACAGTGGGACTTTTTTCTTTGTCTGTTTAGTTATATATATTATTGAAGTAGGGTGGGTGAGGTTTCTCTTAACCCCCCCCCTCCCTTTTTTCACTTTTCCCCCTTTCTCCTCCTTTGTCTTTTTATATTATCCTATTGTTAGCCAAACACACACATACATACGCACGCACGTACGCACGCACGCACACACACACACACACACACACACACACACACACACACACACACACACACACACACACACACACACACACACACACACACACACACATATATATATATATATATATATATATATATATATATATATATATATATATATATATATATATATATATATATGATCATATAAGCATTTTGTTCGGTTCTTCACTCTGACTTTACTGGTCTACTTATTTGGTCTACAATCATTGGTATTTATTTTGTGTTTGTACAGGTCTTGCTTTTTGTGCATTTGTTTTTACTTACCTGTCTTTTTGTCCTTTTTGTTAACATGAATACTTTATTATCATAAACATATTTAGAGCTACAAAAGAGGAAAAAACAATGTACATGCAATATAAGGAGATGTAAAGAAAGAAAAGGATCTTGTGCTCAAACCAGCTTTAATTCTAAATGGAATATATACGATCTGACACAAAATGCAAAATGAGACGTTAATATACAGTCAAACAAGCAAAAACGCACCCACATGCAGAAACATACAAAAACATAAGAGGCAAATATACACAAGCATACCGTCCCCCCCACCTCGTACACAAATACACAAGAAAAATATACATACCGACGTAAAATACACCTACCTACAAGGAAAAACTATGACACAGTATGGTCTGTCAATTTAAAAGGGTAATTACATATATTTTCTTTATGATAAAAAAAAATATACTACTGTACACTCTAATACGAATCATCTTACTGAGTTAAAATAAGTGATAGGAAATACGTTTAAAATATTTTCTCTCCTTCTCTGCTAATACGTACATGTCTTTTGAGATATTGATTTTCCCTAATCTGGCGTAAAAGCTATCATTATATGCCTCTTTGTTCCATTAAATTACCCTCCGTGTCATCTGTTTAGCTTCATGTTACTGTCTCAATTATATAACATAGATTAATTTTCATAAATTAGAGGGACAGATTATGATAGATTTGAGGTATTTATTACTATTCGTTCAGGTAAATAATAAAGGCTGGAATTTACCTTGTAGATGTCCATATTTGTTTCTTTAAATCTCTATTTTGATTTAAAATAAAGATAAAGAAATTTTCAAGAAAACGTTTGAATGTGGAGAAAGGTGAAAAAAAATATTTTACAGTAAAAAAAAAAAAGAAAAATACACAGATAGATAGATAGAGAGATAGATACATACATACATAGACAGAAAGAGAGAGAGATTAATAGATAAAAGATAACAAGATATATAATTAGATAGAGGGAGAAGGGGGAGGAAGAGGGAGGGATGGAGAGATAGATAGACAGTTAGACAAGTTGACAGATAGTGAAGGAGAGAGAGAAAGAGAGAGAGAGAGAGAGAGAGAGAGAGAGAGAGAGAGAGAGAAAGAGAAAGGGAGAGAGAGTGAGCGAGAGAGTGTGGGGTGGGGTGCAAGAGGCGCCAAAGGCCAATTTAAATTCAAAGGAAAAGTGAGGCGACATAAACCTGTTAATTATATACTGATTATTATGATGGGTATCGGTGGTTTTCTTTGGAAGTAAATAGATTTTGGTATCTTCAATTTATCTGCCATTACTCTCTGTATTTTGCTTTGCAAGACCGGGGATTATATCTTTACCTTCTTGAAGCATCGAGAGTAATGGCTAAGGTCGAATAATTGCCACATACGCAAGGCCGGAACTGCTTTGTGATGAGCAAACTTTCTGCGGTTTTAAGGCCCCCTTCAGATGATCCGCTATAATTGCTTTCGGATTTTTAATAGTGCTTTAGAGAAGGGTAAGGAGAGGGAATGTTCACTATGTCACAACGACTATTTCTCAAACGGAGAGAGAGCACTTTCAGCTGCGGATATTTAGATCTTTCTTAAGCTGTCAAGGATAATTGTTCTTTTAGGTCCCCCCCCCCCTCTCTCTCTCTCTCTCTCTCTCTCTCTCTCTCTCTCTCTCTCTCTCTCTCTCTCTCTCTCTGTCTATCTGTGTCTATCTATGTCTATCTCTTCTTCCCTCTCCCTCTCCTCTCTTTCTCCCAGTCTCTTTTTACATTATCTTTTTCTCATGAGAACCATTGCCCACGATTAAGATCAAGAGAAAAGAATAGGAAGAGGGAAATAGCTACAGTACTATGTTGCCAATGCATGCGAAAATCTACCGGAGAATTATGTGAGCAAGAGATGTCAAGCAATTTTTTTAGGTGTTTTACGTTCTTTAGAAGCCGAGTATGGAAATATCCCCTGCATATGAGTGAAATATTCTCAAAACTGATTTTCAGAATGTGTTTCTCTGTCTGATTCTTCCTCTAAAAGCCCTTTTACCACACGCATTTAAATCAATACTCAAATAAAAAGAATAATTGTAGACACGTACTCGAACCTAGAAGAGGGTCAGCTTGAAATCGTACTCTCAAACCTTTTTAGCATCAGAAGGCATATCCACTGTAATTGCTCCCATGGGTTTTGCTAGTGCTGGAGAGAAGGAAATGTCCACTATGTCACCAAGAGCTTTCACCGTGCGAACAGGAAGAACTTTGGCTCTTGTGCAGAGGGATAGCCGCCTCATTTGCAATTTTATTGAAGTATTACTGAAGGCCTTTCGGTTTATGATGGTTGTTCTCTCTCTCTCTCTCTCTCTCTCTCTCTCTCTCTCTCTCTCTCTCTCTCTCTCTCTCTCTCTCTCTCTCTCTCTCTCTCTCTATCCCACTCTCTCTCTCTCTCTCTCTCTCTCTCTCTCTCTCTCTCTCTCTCTCTCTCTCTCTCTCTCTATCTCTCACTGTCTCTCTCATTCTCTGTCTGTCTCTCTCTCTCTTTGTCTACCCATCTGTCTTTTATGCTGTATATGGATAGATATGAGTAGATATGTAGATATATATAAACATACGTATATACATATAAACATACATATACACATGTGTACCTAGATAGATATATAGATAGACAGATAAATAGATAGATATATAGATACACAAACAGATATATAAAGAGATAGGTAGGCATAAATATGAAGATATATAGATAGATGGATAGATAGATAGACAGAGAAATATCTACATAGGTAGGTAGGTAGAAAGATAGATAGATAAGGTAGTAAGACACAGGTTTATCTTCCCCTCTTTCTTTATTTCAGTCTGCAGTTGGTTTATTATTTCTTAAGATAAGCAAATGCATTTTTTTAATTATTTCTCCCCAAAAGGTTTTCGTTTCAAACGCAATAATAATTTACAAGGAGCAGATTGTTCCTTGCTTTTGTTTTTATCTTTCACTTATTTGTTTGATATACCTTTGGATTTAGTTTCATGGCATTTTTATTGTGTGCCCTCTCCTTAGCATTTAATGCCTCGATATTCTCCATGAATCTGATTTAGAATTATATTTCCTATTTATTTACAAGTATATTTAAAACCCAGAGCAAAACGATATGTGCATGTAAACAGACAATACATAAAGAAGCAACAACATATTGCTATTAAAGAGAACGAGCGAAAAGATAATGTATAATTAACAGCTGCGTGGTACATTAACCAGTGTAACGAAATGCATTCGGATGATGTTGTAAGATA
>NC_051428.1:9803830-9811330 GCF_015228065.2 Penaeus monodon | reverse complement strand
CCGCGTTAACAGCTAAAGTCAGTGAATATCTTATAACGAAAAATATTATATTGAAAATTAATGTATAAATATTATGCTCTAAATTTGTAGTTGTTGCATATATATTATGCATAATTAGATTTTATATGAAAAAAATATTAGTCTCCCTTAGGAAATAATAAAACCGTGTATGTCATAGTACTCTCCCAATTTTTCAATGTTTATGGGGGAGACAAGTACATACGTCTTTGGTCTGAAAATGTTGCACGTTTTTCCACTACATGTGCGACAGTTAATGGCTCTTGACATCCCTCACAGCGTGCTTCACTTTTAGCCATCATCGGCCCACGAATCAGATTTGTGTAGCCGATTCTTAATTTTGTTAATACAACTTCTAATAACCAGGTGGGATGGATGCTGGTCACCAAACTGCCAAGATCATCTCTAATCTCTCGCCGATGATGGCTTAAAGTGAAGCACGTTGGGAGGGATACCAAGAGCCATTAACGGTCGCACATGTAGTGGAAAGATGCGCAGCGTTCTCAGACCGAAGACGTATGTACTTGTCTCCCCCATGTACACTAAAAAAAAAAAAAAATATTGGGGTAGGATTGTAACACAAATGGTCTTAGTTTGCTAAAGGAGACTAATGCTTTTGAAAAAAAATTATTATATATAATATTTATGCAATAATTATATACTCTTGTAGCATAATATTTATGCTTTGATTGCTAATATAATATTTATTGTTTTTTATTATTATTATTTTGACCTATAAGAGACATTATTAACAGGTATTTTTTTTTTTTATGTTTTAAATATTTTAACATTTCAATCCCACAAGGTATTTGCTGCTAATGACCCTGTCTGTTGACGCGGTAGGTAATTTTAATTAAATTATCAGACAGTCAATCAAGATCTCTCTCTCTCTCTCTCTCTCTCTCTCTCTCTCTCTCTCCTTCCTCTATATATATATATATATAGTATATATATATATATATAATTATATATATATGTAACAAAGAGATATATATATATATAAAATATATATATATATATATATATATATATTATATAATATATATATTATATATATATATTATATATGTATATAAGATATATATATACTATATATAAATACTATATATATATAGATATATATATATATATATATATATATATAATAAATAATATATATATATATATATATAAGATATATATATTATATATATATATATATATAATATATATATATTATATATATATATATTATATATAAACTATAATATATATCTATATATATATATATATATTATATATATATATCTATTATATATATATATATATATATAAACTCTCTCTTATTTCCATCACTTCTGTTCTCTTTTTCTGACTCTGTCATTGTCTCTTTTTATGTAATAAATCTTTCCTTCTCCCTCTGTCTCTGTCTCTCTCTTCGCACCCTTACCTGGCTGTATGTCTGTCTCTGCCTGTCTATCTGTCTATCTCACCTTCAGTCATACCCTCTTTTACATCTACTTTTTCAGCCGTTGAATCGACCATTTCTTCTTTCAGTCAAGTTTCAGATCTCGACAGGCCATAATGTATGTGACGGGAGGGAAGGCGAGCTGTCGGTCGCGTCATAAACAAGGCAGAAGAAGATTATTTTCTTTGCCATATAAATAGTCTGATGCTGAACTCATTATCCAACAGTCGCATAAATTTATTATATCGTACCATAATACAATAGCTACATGTTAATACAGTATGGGGAAGATACCCGGACGCTGGCGCACATATAAAAGGTATGTATAAAAGGTATGAATGAGAATGAATATCTTCACAATACAAGAGATGTATCTTACCGATTTCGAAACCGGTCAAATACATCATACAGTCGTGTACGCACGCGTGCGCACACACACACACACACACACACACACACACACACACACACACACACACACACACACACACACACACACACACACACACACACACACACACACACACACACACACACACACACGTACGTACGTACGTACGTACGCACGCACGCACGCACACAAACACTTGTAATGTCCTTATGGAATAATCACATTTTTGCTCCTCTCCGCCCGTCTCCTTTTTCATTATTAAATTCTTCTCCACGCCTTTCTCCTCTCTCCAGGTTTTCTCGTATTTGTTCGAAGAGTTTTGTTTAAAACGTTAATAAGCTTTTCGTGAAGAGGAAGATAAGATGAAGTGGCAGGTATTTTTTAAAGATATTTTTTGTTTCGTGGGAGTGAATTGACATATGGGCTCCAGGTGCTTATAAATATAGTATATCACTTGGGATTTAATGTATCTGTCATATTATCGTCTGAGATGTCAGTATCAGGGAAGAGATTTCTTATTACCCTTGATCCTCTCGGAAATAACAATTAGTGACGGAAAAGGTGTACAGGCAAAATGTAAAATAGTTAATAGTGTCTACCTGATGTATTCTTTCTAAAGGTGTCTAAACAATTTATGTTTGTATATCCTGCAACTCCTCTCTGTCAATTAATTTACTTTTAGTTATTTCCTTCTGTGTTGAATTGATGACTATCCTGTTATTCGTTTTCTATCCTGTTATCCCCTTTTATGCTGATCGGATGGCTATCCAGTGTGCTCTATTAACGTATATATGAATGTTTTGTCTGCGCTGTCTATGCTGTTTATTTAAGATTGGATCTAAATTGGAACAGAGTAAGGCAACATTTTTGAAGTATTTATCATTTATTATTTTCTCTTCGTGATGAAAAACTGTTTTCAGCACCTTGTAAAAGTCTTGGTCTGGTTTTGTTATTGTCCCCTAACATGATGAGTGTATAAGCCAAATATCCAGTGAATTATAATTATTATTATTATTATTTTTTTTTTTATAGGATCATATATTTTCAATGAGAGCTAGTTTCACTTTAATAGGCTTTGTATCCAAAAGGTATAACGTACATGCAGACGTATAAAATAACAGCAAAACCTTGTAATTAGTATCCGTGGTATAAAAATCTTATTTCGAAATATTCCTGAGCGTTGTATGACAGTGGTCTTCGCAACATGGATGTTTTGCATACATACACTCACTCTCTCACTCTCTGTCTCACACACACACACACACACACACACACACACACACACACACACACACACACACACACACACACACACACACACACACACACACACACACACATACACACACACACACACACATCGCAAGATCTCAAATGGCTATTTTGCATACATACACTCACGCTTTGTGTGTGTCTATATACATATATATATATATATATATATATATATATATATATAATATTATATATATATATATTATTTTAATATATATATATATATTATATATATGTATAATATATGTATATATATATGATATATATATGTATATATATATATATTTTATATATATATATATATATATATTATATATATATATATATTACATATATATATAAATAAATTACACACACACACACACACACACACACACACACACACACACACACACACACACACACAACACACACACACACACACACACACACACATATATATATATATATATATATATATATATATATATATATATATATATATAATATATATATCACAAAGAAAAAAATAATTCTTTGTTGTACAGAGAGCCTTCACAATGGAACTGTGAAGAATGCAAAACAATGCATACCATCCAATGAAACGAAGGCAAGACGGCAAATGAAAGAAAGGAAAAATAGAACAAAATGTACGAAAATAAATAAGGACGCACAGAAACCCCCAGCAAAAGGCCAAGCAAAACCACTGGACGAGATTTATGAGCAAACAGAAACACAAGAAAGAGAGAGGGTATTTGACAGCCGGAGAGGAATCAGACTTCACGCAGATTACATACATAAAGAATGGACAGGGAGAGATAGATAAGATAAGATAAGATAAGATCAGGATATTTTGAGAATACGTGTGATGAAGTATATATTTGAGAAAAGAAAAGGCAAATAGAGAGAAAAAAAATGGAAAGACGGGTGGAAAAGTAATTTTGACCGAAAAAATAGGATGGTAAAAGAGAATTATGATAATCAGATCAATACCTAATTGAAAAGTAAAAAAAAAATGGATATGAGACGGGGTCGGGTGAAAAAGGTAGTATCTGATGAAAGAAAAAACAACGGTTATTGATGGTTTTGTTGTCAGATATTTACATAACGAGAAACAAGTAAGTTTACATTAGATAAATGGAGGTATACCATAATAGGAAACATCAGTTACAATGATTTATTTTAAAATAATATTATACTTAGAGATATTGAAAATCAAAATGATGAACAAAATAATAGGTAGTGTAATATTGCAGTATTCACGATAATGATCATAATGGCGAGAGTTCTTGCAACATAAAAATAACAAACGAAATAAAAAAATAGCGATAATAGCAAATATTGTTAATGATTATCTTATTGCGACTACCGCTACTATTCTTAACATTTCTATTATTCTTTGTTATAACGTTTCCCTTTAAAGGCAATATAACTTAAATAAACAGAGGCACATTACTCCAAGCAAAGCAGGAAATAAAAAAAAAAAAAAATGTTCTCAAAAGAATTACTCATTTTGTTAATGATTGAATTTTACAATATTACTGAAAATAAAATTCCTCTGAAATTTTTAGAGCGCTCAGAAGGAAAAACTTTTGCAGTAAGCCATTTCAGCCGAGAAGGCACTATTTCAGTTGAGCGTCGTATGGAATACTTTGAGTTGGGCTTGAACGAAGCAGTGTAAGCAAAAAAAGAAAAAAATGAAAACGAAACTGTTTGTAAAAATCAATAAATTAGAAAAAAAAGACTGAATACAGGTGAAGAAAGAACGAATGAATGGGAATTAGACGTGCGTCTGTACGTGAATAGATTGATAAATCTATGTATCTATCTATGTATCTATCTATCTGTATATAAATACACACACACACACACACACACACACACACACACACACACACACACCACACACACACACATATATATATATATATATATATATATATATTTATATATATTTATATATATATATGTGTGTGTGTGTGTGTGTGTGTGTGTGTGTGTGTGTGTGTGTGTGTGTGTGTGTGTGTGTGTGTGGTCTGTGTGTGTGTGTGTGTGTTTACCCATAAACACCGCACGCATATGTATTAATTTCCTTCCCCGCATTTTCCCCAGCACTTCACCCCCTGTCCTCCTTGTCTTTCCCCTGCCCAGGCCTTTCACTCAGCCTGGAAGTGTATTATCCAAAGGTAAAACCCATTCAACTTTCCTTGAACCAAAAGAAAAGTTATAGACATTCTTTATTCGCTGTGCCCCTCGCCCAGTCACCAGCGCCAGCGAGATATGGAATTCGCCCAATAAATCTTTCAAACACTGTTTTGAGGATTTTACTTTTGCTTGTATCCTGTCTGAAAAAAAAAAAATTGTGCATAGGTGTTTTATTTTTAAATGTGTGTGTGTGTGTGTGTGTGTGTGTGTGTATGTGTGTGTGTGTGTGTGTGTGTGTGTGTGTATGTGTGTGTGTGTGTGTGTGTGTGTGTGTGTTTGTGTTTACATGTTTTTGTGTATCTGTAACTACCATTGAGGGTAAAATGAATAAGTGCAATAAAATGATTATGTTTCTTATAACAATGACGAAGAAAACAGTGAATAGTATCGATGATGACAATAATGAAAATATTTTGTAGTAATGCAGTAACATGCAATAATAACTGCAATGAAAACGCAAATGTAAGACTGTAGTTAATGTTCGTTGAAAATGTTGTAATTTCAAATAAAATATCTCGGAACAAATACAGTAGTTAGAATAATCTTGATGAAAATATATATCAAGTGAATGTAAAACATTCCAGCGTTGATATTTTCTTTTTCCTTTTGACCAAGTAATGAGACGAAATTGAACAGAGAAAATAACAATTCATCTATCAACACCATATTTATGATACTAAAAATTCTCAATAAAAGGAGCGAATCTCTACAAAGTGAAAGAATAAAAGTTTAAACCTACGTAGGCAAAAAATATACCACAGTATACCATCTCGACTTTGCGTAGATATTAGCGGAGGAGCAATGCAAACACTGTAAAAGGAATTACTCTAGCCAAACGATAGTACAGTTTCAGTGGGCTTCGTACCGCTGGCTTTCATGAATGATTCATTTTCCATTACCATGAATGAAGGTTAAAAATGATTTCAATTACACAGCAAAGAGTGATGTATCGCTTTCATTACCGTCTAAGTAGTGTTATTAATGCTCTGAAGGAGAGTGATGTAAAGGCGTGATCGAAAGGGTAGACATTAACAGGGAGGAAAGTATATCGAAAAGAAGCGAAGAAACGAGGATAATAAACGAAGGGAAGAATAGCGAACGGAGAGCAGCATCGAAAATGGGAGCATAAAAAAAAAGAAGATACACAAGAAAAGATTATTGATACAGAAAATCGAACAACGCGGGAACAAAGCGAACCCGAGAAAAAATTATCAAGGTTACAATTACACACAAAAAAATATATTTTTAAAATATATTTTATAAGTAAAAAAGAATTTTTTTTTAACACATTAAACGAAATAAGAAGGATAACAGAGCGAAACTGGATAAATATCCTGGGTTACGACAAATACGAATGAAAAGCCAGAAAGACAGAGAGAGAGAGAGAGAGAGAGAGAGAGAGAGAGAGAGAGAGGAGAGAGAGAGAGAGAGAGAGAGCGAGAGAGAGAGAGAGAGGGAGAGAGAGAGGAGAGGGAGGGAGGGAGAGAGGGAGGGAGGGAGAGAAAGAGAGAGAGAGAGAGAGAGAGAGAGAGAGAGAGAGAGAGAGAGAGAGAGAGAGAGAGAGAGAGAGAGAGAGAAGAGAGAGCAAGCATAAAAGAGGTTAAAACCGGGGATAAAGCACGAGGGAAAAGAAATGACAGAAGAGAAAGGAGCTCATAGAGACGAGAATTGATAGGGACTCCTTTGGCGCGTATCTTGCCCCCGTTGCTCCATTGGCTTCACGCGATTGCCCGTTAAGGCGTGGCGGTGTTGCAGTTTATACAGATGTTTACCTCCTTTTGTCTCTCTCACTCTCTCTCTCTCTCTCTCTCTCTCTCTCTCTCTCCTTTCCTTTTCTCTCTTCTCATCTTCTCCTCATTTTTCTCTCTCTCTCTCATCTCTCCTCTCTCTCTCTCTCTCTCTCTCATCTCTCTCTCTTCTCTCTCCTCTCTCTTTCACCTCGTCATCTCTCTCTTCTCCCCCTCTCTCCCCTCTCTCTCTCTCTCTCCTCTCCTCCTCTCTCTCCTTTCTCTCTCTCTCCCTCTTTCTTGGTGTGTGTGTCTCCTTCCTTTATAAATCTGGCTGCTGGCTTCTTTGTAATGTGTTTTTTGTTTTTCTGCGTCTTGTCTTGTGGCTATATTTTGAAGTCCTTTTATTTTCTTCTTTCTCATATTCCCATTTTGGCTGTCTTTCCTTACACATGCAC
>NC_051428.1:9793830-9798830 GCF_015228065.2 Penaeus monodon | reverse complement strand
ATTTATTTATTAAAAATATATATATATATTAAAATATATAAAATATATATAATTTTTTATAAAATTTTAAAAATATATAAAAATAAAATAAAATATATATATAAATATATAAAAATAATATATTATTAAAAGAAAAATAATAATTTTTTTATATATTTTATGTAATTTTTATAAAAATAATTTTATATATATAATTTTTAAAATATTATTGAATAATATATATTTAAAAATTTTATAATAAAATAATAAAATTTTTTATAGTATACACACACACAACACACACACACACCACACAACACACACACACACACACACACATAATATAATATAATTTTATATATAATATATTAAATAAATATATAAAAATATATATATACATATATTATAATTATAATTATAAATATATTAATAATATAATATATAATTAAAGTATATATTTTATATTAAAATTTTAATTGTATTACTTTATTTATAATATATATATAATTATTATATATATTTATATATATATTATATATTATATTATATATAAAAAAATATTATTATTTGTTTTATTCCCCCCCCTATACCCTACCTATACACAGTAAATATATTTATATATCTTAATATTTATATCTATATATATATATCTATTATATTATATATATATATTTATTATGTATATGTATATATATACATATATTACATATTATATATATATATTTTATATCTATATATATTCATTAATATATTAAATTTTTATTATTCTTATTATTCTATATTTATATATATTTTATTTATCTCATCATTCTCATTATACATTTGTTATTATCTCTTTTATTCTTTTTTATTTTCTATTCTATTTTTTTCTTTTCCCCTGTTGATTATTTATATTATTTATCTCCTTTCTATTTTTCTCTTTCTGTATGTCTATATATTCTCTCTCCAATATTCTATAATAATATTTATTTTATTTTATATCTCTATTTCTTCTCTTTCTATTCTCTTTCTTCCTATATCTTTTCTCTTTTATCACTCTCACCCCTTATATCTCTCTCTATATCTCTTCTTTCTTATCTTTCTTTCTTTTACTTTCTTGCCCCCCCACCCCCCCCCACACTCCCCCCCCACCCCCACACCCACCACACACCCATATTATCTATATTTATTTCTCTCTCTCTCCTTCTATATCTTTTATTTTACTTATCTTTGTGTCTGTCTATGTCTCCTTCTCATCTATCTATTCTCTATCTTCTCTTTCTCTACCTTTTTTTGTGTCTGTATTGTATCTCTTTCTCTCTCTCTTCTCTCTCTCTCTTTCTCCTTTCTCTCTCTCTCTTTTCTCTTCTCTCTTCTCTATTCTCTCTCTCCATCTCTCTTTGTTTCTGTCTCTCTCTTCTTTTCTCTGTCTCTCTCTTCTTTCCTATCTCTTCTCTCTTCTCTTTTCTATCTCTCCCTCTCTCTCTCCTCTCTTCTCTCCCTCCTCTTTTTGCTCTCTCTCTCTACTCTCTCTCTCTCTCCTCTCTCTCTTCTCTCTCTATTTTTTTTTTCTATCTGTGTGTGTGTGTGTCTCCTATTATCTCCTTCTATCTTCTCTCTATATTATCTTCTATTCTCTTTTTATCTCTCTCTATTTCTATCTCTCTTTCTCTCTTAATCCATTATATCTTCTATTATTCTCTCTATATTTCTTTTTATTATTTATATTTTTTTTACGTTAGCTCCTCCCATTTACAAATCCGTGCGGGTGTGTATGTGTGTGTGCATTCATACACACCCTGCATTTTGGGTTTTTCTTACGCAAATCCGATATTTATATCAAATATTTATATATATATTCTCTATTTATTATTTTTATTATTCTATTATATCTGTTCTATTATTTATTATCTCTTATTTTCTTTTCTATCTCCCGTGTGTGTGTGTGTGTGTGTGTGTGTGTGTGTGTGTGTGTGTATGTGGGGTGTGTGTGTGTGTGTGAGAGAGAGAGAGAGAGAGTGTGTGTGTGTGTGCGCGTTGTGTGTCTGTATAGTTTTTATAGTTTTGTTACACATACACACACATTTATGGTATCACGTCCTGATTTAAAAACATGCTTATAATGCTATTGAAAAAAAATGGTCTGGTCTAGTCATCCGCTGTAATCAATTTTATGAGCTTCTTTAAACAAAGCTTAGGAAATTTACTTTTTTTTCCAATAAAGGAAGCATTACATCAGCGTCAATTAATGAACCTGATTAATTTTTTCTACTTCGTTTTTAATTTCTTCCTTCGTCCATTACGCTTCTTTTAATTACCTTTCGTTGATTAACATACTGATTTTAATTAATCATGCTTAATGATGTTCTAAAAATCGGCTTTATTTACCCTTTTCCTAATATCTAGATTAATTTTTTCGACACAGTGTGTGTTGTTATCACCTCCATTATCATACCTGATATTAGCTTCTATTATGCAGTGTTCTTCCCACTAAGCTCAAGCTCATCTTGTATATAACATCGACGTCTAATCCACCAACGCAATCTATCAGTAAGATGCTTTGTCGGAGTCAATGGGTAAGAATATTCGGCTTTATCATCGGGTAAATATTATGAATTTTCTGAAAATTCTGGCTCTGTTAGGTTCTTCATGATGCATTTTTTACCTTTTTTGCACATCATGGAATTCGTCGGTATTATCATATTCTCATAGCATTATTATATCAATAAAGTTCTGCGTTTCTTTCTTCCACGTCTTTTGAACCAGAACTGCCCAGAATGACGATTTGACGAGTTTCTTAAATAGACACATGGATCTTGGGACTTTTATTCTTTCAAAATAAATTGAAGTAAAGTAAGCTAAGCTAAAAAAGAGAAAAAAGAATGCATAATAATTGCTTATGTAAATTCAAACGAAAATGCAAGATGATATGTTACAAAATGAATAAAAGGATCTTAACGATTGTACAATTCGCTACATAAATATAAATATTGATTACATTACATTCTCTTTGACTAGTGTATTTTATCGCATACGCTTAATGTTTGTCAGATGAGTTTTATTAGACATTGAAAGTTTAATATTAGTTCGCTAAAACATTCAAGTGACGCATTATATAAGATTACAAACTCTCAAGCTGCTCATGGCCAAACAACGTAATACATGCAACCGCGGGCAAGATACTTACATTTTAGACCTAACATAGTTTTGGACAATGATATCATTTATTAGCTGTATTTCTAAAACAAAGCACAAACTCAAACACGCATACACACAAAGAAGAGAGAGAGAGAGAGAGAGAGAGAGAGAGGAGAGGAGAGAGAGAGAGAGAGAGAGGGGGGGGAGGGAGAGATGGAGGGGAGAGAGGATGGAGATGGAGATGGAACAGAGAGAGAGAGAGAGAGGAGAGGAGAAGAGAGGAGAGAGAGAGAGAGAGAGAGAGAGAGAGAGAGAGAGAGAGAGAGAGAGAGAGAGAGAGAGAGAGAGAGAGAGAGAGAGAGAGAGAGAAGAGAGTTTGTTCCAAGATCATGGGTTTACATTTGTCGCATCCCTGATTCTGTATGGGAACATTTAACATGTAAATAATCTACCTTTCTTGTTTCACTATGTTTGGGAGTGGTAAGAGCCACTTTTGGATACATCAAATCATTTCTTAATAATAATCATCGTATTTATACATGATTCCCAGCAATTTCAGTTAATTCATGTTTGGGGTAATGTGATCATACTTTATTAATATTGCCAAGTGCTCCTTACAAATTTTAACTCTATTTGCTGAATCCAATATGTTTGAACAATAGCTAATAATGCTAATATCACAGTTGTACAGTTTAGGATAGAGAGAGAGAAGGCGGTATGAGTAATGACCCCGGTTTGAGAACCACTAGTCCAGTCCTAGGACCGAAAGCTATCACTCCGGTTGTTATAAGTTATAATGTTATAAGTCAGCTACTTCAGATAACCTCTACGACAGTTCTTCGTATAAGGAAGGAGTAAATCACATTTCAAGATATAACTCAAGTGTCGATAAAAATTCGCTGCTATCTTTGGGTTTGTTGGTGAAAATAATTAAGTACCTGAGGAAGAAGCATCTTTACAACGTTCAAGGAGGAATATGTTTGCGAAAAAGTAAATAACAGGTTTTTCTTTGGGTTTACCCTTTAGAGCGGACTTCATTCACCTTTTCGCGGGAATATAGAATGCTGGAAGCGCCTCTTTCGCCAACATATCACAGAGATACATAGCACATTTTCTATTAAATAAGCTGATATCGCGGCTTCGTATGCTATAAAATATCCTCCAAATAGAACTAGGACTTTCACTAATAAAATGCAGTAATGACATGAACGCCACTGTATTTTTTTTTTCTTTTCTTTTTTTTTTCTTTTTTAATAAAACTAACCCAGGCACTGGTCACAATCTGGAGGGAACAGGTAACCTGCTGCCATAATTTAGTATTCTTAGAGTCTGAAGCTATAGTCGTATTTTCAGCCTTTTTGGAACATGTCCTGGACATCAGCAGGTAACTTGGCATCGTGGTTGATAACATGTGTATACAAATTTCCAGGAAATTATATGCTTATTCAGTTTCAATCGACATTTTCTGGCCAATTTTAGCACGGAAGTTTATAGATTGCTGATTGATTTATTCATGTATTTCAGAATACCGTTTATTACTCTGTTGTAGAAGCCCTAATTTCCACATCAAGCTCTGGCTCTCACTAGCAGTAGATGAAACTTTTTCACAGAAAGTAAAAAAAAAAAACACCAAGACAAACAGATGAATAAATGAGTATGTTTACTTCTGTCAGCCACAGACTAACATTGGAAAGCAGGCAATGTAGATAATGTTGTAGGAATCCAGTGGTGCTTATTACGGAAGTTGACGGCTATGTTACTTAAACTACTTGGCAGATTCCTGTGTGTGTGTGTGTCTGTGTGTGTGTGTATCCATACCATTGTGTGTGGTACAATATCCATATCATTTTCATTTGTTTGCGTTCCGGAAAATATTATTTTAGTACTGCCCACACACCCACACA
>NC_051428.1:9778830-9783830 GCF_015228065.2 Penaeus monodon | reverse complement strand
GAATTCGTATAAGGAAGAGGAAAACCAACGCGGCTGAAAACTTCATTGCGCAATCTGCAAAGGTTTCGGAGATGCAATCTCCATCATCAGTGCTTCAACAAAAACAGGGAAAATTAATGCTAATGCATATACAAAAATAATAATAATAATAATAATACAAAATCAAAAACACGAAAAATCATTAAATGGTCACAGACAAAAAAGGCATTGTAGCAAGTAACAGGTAATAACCCAAAAAATGGAATGGTTGGTAATTTACATGGTAGACAGGGTGGTTGCAGTGGAAGTATAGTTTAGCTGTGGTTTCATGGTTCGGATGTGGAGATTTTGAAAAGGTCAAGATTTTTAAGTCAGTATTATTAAAAAGGGTAATTGTGGAGGTGAGAGTGCTCTCTGATTACTGAGAAGGTTGGATTGCTCAGTTGTAGGCCTGTCCTGATTGACTTGCCTTTGTGTTCGAGAATGCGGTGACGGAGCCAACGTGAGGTTGATCCCACGTACCTAGCCCCCACGCTGGGACAAAAAATTTTTAAAAACCCCTTTTTCCCGAACTTATTGAAAGAGTCCCCTTTTTTTTTTTCCCTTTAAGAAATTCCCCCCCCCCCCCCAAACCCCCTTGCCCGTTGGTGGCGGGGGGGGGCCTTAGGAGCGGAGACGGGGAAACCCAAATTTGAGGGGGAACCCCCCAAAATTTGGGACTCAGCCCTGGGACTAAACCCTAATTTTCGGGGCCTTTTTTTTTCCCTTTCCCCTTTTTTTTCTGCCCCTTCCCCAAAACCCTTCTGCTTCCACCTCCAAGGGGGTGAGAGCCGTGCTGAAAGGAAAAGGGGGATTTTGTCCCAGCCCCTAAAGGGCCCTGGGGACCAGGGGCAGGGTTTTTCCCCTTATTTATTTTACCTAGCCCTTCCCCCTAAAAGGGGGACCCCGAGGGGTGGACTGTTTTTACCCCCAACATAACCCGGTTTAACATGGCCAAAAGGAAAACATATCCCCACTTTTGGGGGAAATGAGGCTTGCCCCTTTATCAAATGGGCCAAACCCATGAAAACCCCCCCGTTCCCTGACCTCATTTTCCCTTTTGGGCCCAGGGGCTCCGAACACGCAATAACTACCCCCTCACAATCCCTACTAGTACAGAAAGCCAACAATAAACCCTTTAAAGGGAAAACATTTCCCCTTCCAGCATGCTCAACTTCAACACCTCTATCCCCACAACCTCCCCCACAACCCCCCATCCCCCCTTTTTAAATCCCTTACCCCTTTTTGGGCCCCCCTCTCCATAACACTACCCCCCTCAACACTACCCATCTTCGTCACGCCCCCCCCCCTTCTACTCCCCTATCTCACAACATCTTAAAAATACCCCTCTTTAGCGCACCCAAAATGGCCCGTTTTTTCGTGATCCCTCCCCGCTCTCTACTCTGACAACCCCTTCTTTTCCCAAACCCGTCCCCAAAAAACAGTAAGTAAATCTTTTTCCCGGAGCCGCCCCCGCCCGCTCCCGTCTTGTCACGAAAAGACCCCGGGAAAACCCCCACCCTTAGCTTAAAAAACTAACTCCCTTATAGGGGTTAACCCCCCTTCTTGCAGACCCCCATCCAACCCCCAAATACTTGCCCCGGGAACAGTTTCAATCTCCCCAGAAAATTGGGCCCGTAAATGACAAAGTTTGGGCCCTTGTTGGGGAAAGAAGCCTATTTGGCCTGTCTCACGACTTGTTTAAAACTCAAAATGCTACTCCATTCCCCCAGGGGTTCGAAAAAAACCCCACTAACATGGGAAAAAATTTCCCTTTCCGTAAAATTTCCCTTTCCCCTTTAACGTCTACAAGGGGGAGAACCCTCCCTTTTTTGGGCCATCCCAAAACCTCCTCCACGTCAGCCCCAAAATTGTTGGCGTCTAAGACACCCACCCAAAAACATTGCCGTTCCACACCCAAAAATACCCACTATTTTCCCCCCAAACCTGGCCATACCCGATCAACTGCTCTCCCAAATAAAGCCCATGTCCAAAATGTGGCGGGCCCCCATAATGTTTTTAAAGTGGGGGCTGCCCCACCTACAATTTTTGATTCTGAGGTAGCAACCTCAGATTCAAACTTGGACTCACACTCGTAACCCAGACAGGAACCCACGCCCGACGGGTTTCTCTTTTACTCCTTCTCCAGTAAACTGCTCATTTTTCCAATTCTCCAAACCCCCCCCCCTACATCAAACCTCCCCCTTTTCAAACCCTCCTCCCCCCCCCCATAAAACTCTTTCCCATCCAAAACCCAGAAACTCCAATCTCTACTACGATCCCCCAATCACCACTAAAAACCCCAACCCTTTTCCCCTCCCCCCTTCTCGCTTTCCCCCCGAAACAGCCCAAAAAACGTTCCACCCCTTTTCCCCAAACCAAAAACCTTTTTCCCCCTTTCCCTTTTCCCCCTAACCTTGAGACCCCAAATCCTCTCCCCCCCCCTCACAAAAAACCCTTTTTACCCCCCAAAACCCCCCAAACCCAACTCCTCAGAAAAAACCCTTTTTGAAAATTTTCAAGATTATTTAATGAAAACTGAACTCAACCCCCAAAATCTTACAACTCCTGCTCCTTTCACACTCCAAAAACTGCTGATATCCACCTCCTCCAAACGTTTCCCCCCCTACCCCCTATCCTCCTAACCCCCCCCAAACACACCCCAAAATCCCCCCCGCCCCAAAACCCCCCCCCAAATTAAAAAAACCCCCCCCCAAACCCCCTTTCTACCCCCTTTCCCAAATTCCCCTCCTGGATAAACCGTGAACCCCTTATTTTTAACCCCTCCCCCATCCCCCTCTATCTTTTCCACCCCCTCCTTGTACACACGTAAAACCCCTTATGTCAAAGTACCCTCTTCCACAGACCCCTGTCTCCAAATCCCCCTCCTAGTAGAACACCAACCCCCCCCCTCCCCCAAATCTCTGATCTCTCGGCCCCTTATCCCACCCTCTAGCGGGTTTCTCCCTCAAATCCCCCAAAAACGTATACAACCCTATATACAAAAGTAAAAACTATCCTTCTTTGGGGAATATTCGCGTTTCCCTCCCACGCCCCTGACCTTTGTCAACCCCTTTCCTCTTAAAACCCATTTATTTTTATGCCTTCAAGAGATTTCTTACACTCCCCAAATCCCAAACCCCCAATTATCTTTTTTTGTCTTTCCCAAAATTCCCCTTTTTGGCTCGTCCCAAAATTCCCTCTTTTTTCCCCCACCTAACCCCCCTTTCACCGACCTCCCAACCTACCCAACACCCTTTACGAATCCCACATTTTTCTGTTTAAACCAACCTATTCTTTTTCCTCAACCGCATACATACTTTCCATCAAATCTAACTCCTTACCACACCCACTCTCCCCCTTTTTCACTCACCTTTTCCGTTGCCCCCCTTAAACCAACTAATCACTAACTAAACCCCCCCTTCCCTTTAAAATTAACTATAGTGCTACATGACCTTAATGTCCCAGCCCCTTTATCTTGCTTTTTTTCCCTTACCATTTTAAACCCTTTTAAGAAATTTCCGATATTGTTAGAATTGTAAAAAAAAAAAAAAAAAAAAACATTTCTGAGGATAGAATGGTTTAGAATTTTTTTTTTTTGAAATTTTCCCGAGATAAAACTTTAAAACCGCCTTTTTTGCCCGTGGTTTTTTTTTTTTCGGGAAATTTTGACAGAAAATTGCGTAGTGCTTTATAAAATCGGTAGTGAAAATTCCCCTTAAAAAAAAAGCTTTTCATTAAAAATAGTCCACGTTGAACCGATGTTTTTAAGCCCGGGTTTATAATTTTTTGTAAGGGGTTTTAAACCTTTAAATATGAGGGAAAATACTAAGATAATGAAGTCCCGGGGTGGAAATTTTGGGGTTTTTTCCCTAGGGCCCGGGGAAAAAGCATAATTAAGAAATTTATGCAGGTATCAAAAAATGATAATGGGTTTTTTTGTTCCCAATTTCCCCAAGTGAATTTCATGTTTTGGGGGGTTGTGAGTTTTAAGTTGAGAGGGAAGGGGTTTAAAGTGGAGGGGCCGTTTAAAAAATAAAAAGTAAACATCCATGTAACACGATAAAAATATGTTTTTAAATAGCAACAATTTTTGAACCTGGTGGCAAAGGAAAGGGATTTTCCATAAAAAAGGGGGGCCAAATGGGGATCCCTTGGGTTTCACCGGGGGGGGGTTTCCGTCATTAAAGGTAAAAACTTAAATTTTGGGGCAGGGTATATCCCAAAAGTTTTCCCGTAAATGTATATAAAGTTTTATATATATTATATTTTTATAATATTATATATTAAAAATATATTTTATAAAATTAAAAAAAAAATAAAGTTATATTTTAAATTTTTTATTTATAAAAGCATGTATATAAAAAACATTTTTTGAGTAAAAATATAAAACCATAAATAAAAACCCCACACGCACACTTTTCCCCACTCACACTCACACTTACACACCTAAACCCACACATACACACACACCAAAACGCAATAACACAAACATATATTTTATATATATAAAAATATATATATATATATAATTTTAAAATATATTATATATTATTATATATATAATATTTACATAAACCCCACACACCACACACACCCACACACACACACACACACAAAACATATATATATTATATTATTTTTATATATATTAAAATTTTATATATATTTTATTAATAAATATATATTATTATGTAATGTATATTTTAAAATTAATATTATATAATATATTAAAAATTTTTTGAAATAAATTATATTTAATTTTATATATATTTTAAATTTTATATATATATTAATGTTGTGGGGTTGTGTGTGTGGGGTGTGTGTGTGTGTATGTGGGGGGGTGTGTGTATTGTGTACAATAAAACCTTAATTTTTATAATATATATATATTTGTGTGTGTGTGTGGGATTATACCTATATACATTAAATTTTTATATTTACTTTTATATATTTTTATCTTTTTATATATAATTCTATTA
>NC_051428.1:9743830-9748830 GCF_015228065.2 Penaeus monodon | reverse complement strand
TTTCTTCTTTTTTTTGTATATATATATATATATATATATATATATATATATATATATATATATATATATATATATATATATGTGTGTGTGTGTGTGTGTGTGTGTGTGTGTGTGTGTGTGTGTGTGTGTGTGTGTGTGTGCATGGATGTGAGGGTTGTTGTTATGTATTTGTCTTTGTTTTCGAGCGCGCACGCAACACAGAGGGGCGAGAACGCTGTGTCTGAGAATTTTAAGCTACGTTTTACAATCGCTTCTCAGAAAGAGGACCTTTTTCCTTTCCTTGCTTGACTTCTCGGGTGAATGACTGCTTTGATCCGCCTGCCTCTTCCTCAAAGCGTTTGATGTTTTTAAGTTTTATATATTTTTTTATAATTGTTTTTAAAATTTCGTTTTAAAATAAAAGAGAATTTTAAAAAATCATCTTCCACTTTCGTAGGATTAAATTCTCCCTTACCCGTATACATTATTATTACTCCTGTTTATATCATTACTACCATTATCAATAATGTATATGTCCCTCCTTTATTGCATTATACTACCATCATCTCTAAACCACGAACACAGTTTTCGTTATTCACTGTACGAAACACGACATAGTCTCTAAGGCGTTTTATGGTGTTCTATACGTGTGTTATAAAAGAGGCCATATTCCCTCTCTTAAGCCTTACGTGATAGTCTCCCTGATGCATCATGGGGATTGCTTCAGTAACTCTTTTCATAACATTGGCTTTATTCATGCTCCATCTCTGAAAGTAATTTTGTCATAGTTCTTTACTGAACAAAGATTCTTGTGCATATTTCTTGTTTAATGGACTGCGACGATGATATTATATATTATATATTATTATATATTATTTATGTGTGTTATTATTATTATTATTATTATTATTATTATTATTATTATTATTATTGTTGTTGTTGTTGTCATTATTATTAATATTATTGATATTATTATTATTATTATTATTATTATTATTACTGTTATCATTGTTATCATTATCGTATCATTATTTTCATTATTATCATCATAACTAATCTTATTATCATCCTTTTGTAATATTCTTAATTGCTATACTAATGAGAAATGCTAGTTTTTAAGATTTATTTTCACTTTGCGTTACATATGATATCTGCATGTATTTTTCGTGTAATCTGACGTTCCACATGTACAGATTGGGTTGGATTACTCTTAAGCCGATTGTTTGCTTTTGATTTGCTGTTAAGCACTACTGTGGGATTTGGCGTTTAGCTTGTTTTTTGGTTTGAAAGATGCACACACACACACACACACACACACACACACACACACACACACACACACACACACACACACACACACAACACACAACACACACACACAAATATATATATATATATATATATATATATATATATATATATATATATATATATATATATATATATATATATATATATGCATATTTAGTTAGTGATATATTTATATGCATTTATTCCCCCCAAAAAAAATACAAATGCCTTGAGTTTACTGTAGCGCCTTATTATTGAATTAACAAAACAAAAAACAAACAAACAAAAATATCCATATACATATATGTCACCGAAATATGTAAACGAATCACGAAAAAAATAATAATGATTAAAAGAAAAGAAAAGAAAAGAAAAAAACAACAACATATGAAATGAAGGAAGAGCAAGAATGAACAAAACAAAAAAGAAAAAAGAAAGAGAAAAAAGACTGAGTGTGATATCGTGCTTCCAAAATATTCTCAGAGTTGTTGGATATCGATTATAGACATTGCATAACATCAACTGCATACGTCTCACGCTGCAAGATCCAGCCCTTCTGGCTGCTTGATTCAAGAGTGAAACCGGACTCGGGACAAAGATGTATTCATGGGAGAAACGATGGCGGTGTATATGTTTATGTATATGTGCACACACACACACACACACACACACACACACACACACACACACACACACACACACACACACACACACACACACACACACACACACATATATATATATATATATATATATATATATATATATATATATATATATATATATATATATATATATATATATATATATATATATATATATATATTTTGTATCTGTACGCGTGTGTGCCTGAGAATCTGTGTTTATGTGTGTCTGCGCGCGCGTGTCTGTGTCAGTCTATGTGAATGTATGTATGTGTATGTGCGTGTGTGTGTGTGTCTCTGTGTGTGTGTGTGTGTGTGTGTGTGTGTGTGTGTGTGTGTGTGTGTGTGTGTGTGTGTGTGTGTGTGTGTGGTGTATGTGTGTGTGTGTGTTTGTTGTTGTTTGTGTCTGTGTGCTTATGCTTACATGGTCCTTCATGTCTATGCAATAAAAGGAAAACATTATAATGCGTGAGAAAAAGTGGGAAAGAAAAAATTAGATATCTTAGACATCCTGTAGATTTTACCTCGCTACCTTTGATTCGAAACATCTCGCCCTTATCTCTGTCACACGAGGAAGGAAGTTACATCATTTACCACGCGGAGATGAAGTTCGAAAGATTTTTACCGCTACAATTTCACTTAAAGATGAGTTTTCATTTTACCAGGGATATGAGAGTGAAAATATTGGTAGAAAGAGAAAAAGAGAGAGAGAGAGAGAGGGGGGGGGGAGAGGGAGAAAGAGAGATAAACCGAAATTAAACTGAAGATCGGACAATGGGAATTGAGAGATGATACAAAGGGCTCTGACAGGGACAGGTCAAGGTAGGGATAAAAAAAAATACAAATCATGCAAGTGTAAGAACACAGGCCGAAACAAAAGCAGAGAAAATATTTACATAGAGGGCAGAAAGAGGTAGAAATAACATAAAGAGATGAACTGATACCAGAAAGATGAAATGGCGAAGGGGAGAGGAGAACTCAAACTTTTGCCACATTGTTCAAAATTGTTAGGCGTAACTGAACGATTGATTTTAAGTCTTTCAAATTCCTGTGGTAGCTCACCCACTAACATTCCGTTACGGGTATTTACTTCACTTCGCAATGATGAAAATGTTATATTTATCCGCAGTTGCTGATATTTTCGTCTTCGTTGAGTAATGGCTAAATGTTAGCTTTAGTCAAGTTACCATCCTTTCTACAGGTGATAGCTACTGATTTATCCCTTACAATACTTTTACATGCAATAGAGAAACAAAACAGCAAAAGCATCTTAACTTTTGTCTTATTATATATAGTTTTACTTCCGGTAATGTTAAAATTCTAAAGATTAAAGTTACAATTTTCATTATCCACAAAAGTTTGAGGATTTATTAAAGACGAGTCTGAACTATCCCCCTCAGAGCAACCCTTCGACCCCATGTAAAACAGAGACTACATTAACGGTGAAGGGCATTGGCCGTGTATTTGAGGCAAGACATGTATTCCGTCTTGTACAGTCGATTACTTTAGTGGGCTGAATTGTGACCTCATTTTCATCTGTGAGATCTAGCGTAATGAAGGGAAAATAATTAAAACCATTGGCAAAACTCTACGGTTTTATTTTGCCGCATTTAGATTAATGAGATCTGTAGAAAATCTCTACAAAGAGCATTGAATCGGTAAAGGTATGTCCTTTTTAAGGATACACACACACACACACACACACACACACACAGTCCTTTTTAAGGATACACACACACACACACACACACACACACACACACACACACACACACACACAGCACACACACACACACACACACACCAACAACACACACACGTCGCACACACACACCACACCCACACACCATACAACATACACCACACACACACACCACACACACACACACACACACACACACACACACACACACACACACTATACATACATACATATATATATATATATATATATATATATATATATATATATATATATATATATATATATATATATCACTTAGTCCAGTCTACCAAGCATGACCTAGGAGGTGACATAGGTCAATGGTAGACGGTGGCTTTGCAATCGGGAGGTCCTGGACCCTCGCCTGGCTGCACTCTCAGTCGGTTCAACTGTGAGTGAGTACTGGCATGCTGACATCAAAACGCTAGGGTCAAACAATCCCTACATCCACCGAAAAAATGGGAACAACATTAACTATATGACTATTCCATGTTGGATATTGTGATGAAATGATCTGATCATATATCAAAAGATTAATAAAACCTGCCCTGGCCGAAGCAGTTAACGAGCGAGGAAGATAAATGACTGAACTAAAGCAAGACTAAAATATTGGAAAAATCTACTCTTTTCATGAAAGTATAGTGATATGTCAAGGGCATTATATCTCATTTTAAGTTTTGTTATTTATACGTTAATGATTTTTTTTCTGATTTATTCACTGTAATAACAAGTTTTGTTTCACGTTCTGTATAAAATCAACTGCATATTATCAGGATTTCCAATATTGGAAACTTTGTTCATGAGTAGATTTATATCCCAAAGTACAAAGTAATTCGCATTCAGTAAACCGTATAAAAGCACGCATACGCTTGTATGGTAATTGAATCCCTGCGCTTAAATATACACGTTAATAAGGAAATGTAAGTATAATCGATGACATAAAAGAAATAATTTGGAAAGGAAAGAAAGAGAGAGAGAGCGAGTGAGAGAGAGAGAGAGAGAGAGAGAGAGAGAGAGAGAAGAGAGAGAGAGAGAGAGAGAGAGAGAGAGAGAGAGAGAGAGAGAGAGAGAGAGAGAATGAGAGAGGGAGAGAGAGAGAGGATGAGAGAGGAGGGGAGAGAAGGAGAAGGAGGAGAGAGAAGAGAGAGAGAGGGGGATACAGAAATAAAGAAAAAATGAAAAAAAGAGAGAAAAAAAAAGAGAGAAAGAGAAAGAGAGAGAGAGAGATGAAGAAAGAGAGTACGATCTAAAGGCAGAAATATAAACTAAAATATAATGACTGCTCCAGCGAGTGAATGAATGAATTCCCAAGGCCCCCAAATCACACAGAAAACGGATCCAGGTAATTGTCCCATTTAATATAT
>NC_051428.1:9733830-9736330 GCF_015228065.2 Penaeus monodon | reverse complement strand
TCCCAGAGTAATTGTTCGAGGGCGAGAGAATGAGAGAAAGCAAGATATCTGAATTTCAAGAAAGAGGAGAGAGGAGAGAGGGAAGAGAAGTGCGGAGAAGGGAGGAGGAGGAATGATTAGAGGAGGAATAAGGTAAGTTGGAGAGGAATGGGAACTGGAATAGGTGAGTTTTGGGGACTGGGTCTTATTGGAAAAAAGAGGCAGATTTCCAGGAGGCATAAAAAAGACTCCAGGAATGGATTCCAATAAGATCCCGACTCCCAGGCTCACGCCATTCCCATTCCTGTTCCTCTCCAACTTGCCTATTCCTCCTCTAATTATTACTCATATATATATATATATATATATATATATATATATATATATATATATATATATATATATATATAATATATGCATGTATGTATGTATGTATGCACACACACACACAACACACACACACACACACACACACACACACACACACACACAACACACACACACACCACACACACACACACACACACATATATATATATATTATATATATATATTATATATATATATATATATATTATATATATATATTATATATAGTATTATATATTCTTGTATATTATATTATATATTATATATTATATATATATATCATAATACTATATAGTTATATATATATATATTATTATCTATAATATATATATCATATATATATATATATTATATCTATATATATATTATAAACACGCGCACGCCCAAACATATGCCTACTTACACGGAGACAAACGCAGATGTGCACACACAGGCGCCCACCCCAAGATACGTATAAATAAAGGGTTGAGAGGCCCTATAATAACCCATAATTACGTACGTAACGACCGCCAGAATGATCTTAATATCCTCCTATCATAAGAAATAAAATTGCATACCAGATATTACATCAGCACCTAAGACACGACATTCAGACCCAAAAGCTTGTGATTTAACTTTTTCTTTCTTTAGCTTTCCCTCTTTTTTCATTTTAAGAGCATAATTTGGCAAATTACGGCCATCACTTTTACCCTATCTCGTCCCCTTCCCTCTCTGTCCCCGCTCCCCTCCCTCCTCCTCATTTTCCTCGTAATTCTTTGATATTTCTCTTCCTCCCTCCCCTCTCATACCCTTCCTCGTTTTTTTTTTCTGTCCCGAATAAAGGTGAATAATAAAGGAAAAAACGACTTTCATTTTTTTTTTCATTTTTCCTCTTTTTTTTGGTGGTGGTGGTGGGGGGAGGGGGTTGAATTTGCTCTGCCTTTTTTTTTTTTTTTTTTTTTTTTTTTACTTTTTGCGATTTCTCTTTCATCTTCTTCTTTACCTTTTGTTCGATTTTTCTAATCCCTTCTGTTTATGTTACTTCGACTTTTCTGAGTCCTTTCCTCTTCGTCCTCTTCTTCTATAACATCATCACTTGCTTCTGCGTCTTCCTTCTTTTATCTTATGATCCCTTTTGTCTCTTCTTCGCTCTCCTCTTCTTTACTAGCTGCTTCTCCCTTCTTGCTACTTTATCGTCAATCCTATCTCTGCTTCTTACTTTTGTACCTCTTTACCTGCCTCCTATTCTTCTCTACGTTCTTCCTATGAGTTTTTGTTTTATTTTTTTATTGATTTATTTTGTTCTTTTGTTTATTTATCGTCAGTCGCCTTTGTTTTGGCCCACGTTCTCTTTCTTCGTTTCGTTTTTTTTATTTCTTTTATTTTGTTCTTCATCTCCACTTACTTCGTTTTTCCCCTCTTCATCCTTCCTTCTTCCTTCCTTGGTTATTTCTTCCTCTTTCTTTTTTCCTCTTTCCTCTGTTCCCCTCTCTCCTCTGACTCTTCCTTCTGCGCTTCTATCTCCTCTTCTTCACTTACCTCCGCTTCTATATCATTTATTCTTCCTCTTCTTTTCAATCTCTTTAATCCTCCTCTCCTTCTGTGTATATTCCTCCTATTCTGTCTCTTCAACCGTTTCTCATTCTGTTCCTTTCTTCCTTATGCACTTCTGCCTCTCTTCTTCCTCCCTCTTTTTCCTTCCACTTCCATCTCCTTCGACACTACCACGCTCCGCAGTATATTTGCAGGCGGTTAATGGTTATTGGATTGTAAAACTGGGTAGAGATATGTGAGCTCCGTTGGTATGTACACAGTGATTTGTGTATACGCTACACATATACAAACGATTACAAATACATACAGATATGCCTGGTATGTGCTTGTTTATATAGTTATAAATGCATACGTACACACCACCATACACACAAACACACACACACACACAGACACACACACACACACACACACACACACACACACACACACACACACACACACACACACACACACTCATACACATAAACATATTCGAACATTCGCTACGGATATAATGCCTTATTACACTCTGGTGCAATTACGTGTGTGTGTGTGTGTGTGTGTGTGTGTGTGTGTGTGTGTGTGTTGTGTGTGAGCGTATGTGTGTGTGTGTGTGTGTGTGTGTGTGTGTGTATGT
>NC_051428.1:9723830-9726330 GCF_015228065.2 Penaeus monodon | reverse complement strand
ACCCCGGAAAGTTTTTTTATTCCCAACCCCAGGCGGGGGCCCCCCCAAAACCCCACCTTTAACCCCCCGGGGGCCCCCCCTTTGAAAAAAGTTTTGGGGGCCTTACCCCCCCCAAAGCCCAAAAATTTTTCTCATTCGGGTTTTATCATTTTGAAAGGGGTGGTTGGCCCCCCCAAACTTTAACAGGGTTTTGGGTTTACCAAAAGCCAAATCCTCTTTTGGGGACCCCAGGCCAAAATTCCAGACGGGTTTTTCCTTTAAAATTCCTCTGCCCCACCCCCCCCCCCTTTGGCCGGGCATAAACTTTTTTCCGGGGTCACAACCCCGGTTTCCCCCCAAACATAAAACCTAAACCTGAAAATTTGGGGGGACTTTTCCCCCAAGAAATGGGGGCACGGTTTTTTCCCACATTAAATTTCCAAAAATTGGGTTGGGCGTAAACAAAAGGGAAGAAAGCCAAAAATTGTTCTGTCTAAAGCTTAAAATTTAACCCCCTCCCGAACCCCCGTCCCCCCAAAATTGAATTGGCCCAAAAATGAAATTTTCCCGGGAAAATGCCCCATATTTTGGGGCCCCCCTTCTTTCCCTTGGAGTTTAAAAAGGGTAACTAACCCACCAGCCCCGAAGCAAAACCTGTTCTGCCAAACTAAAATGGGCATCAATTAATAATTAATTTTTAAAACAAAATTTTTTTTAAATTTTTTAATTCCCCCCCTTTTAAATTTAGGGGCCTTATCCACAAAAAAAAACAAAAAAAAAAAAATTTTTTTTAAAATTTTTTAAAAATTTTTAATTTTAAAAAATTTAAATTTAAAATAAAAAAAATTTAAAAAAAAAAAAAATCTTTTTAAAAAAAAAAAAAAAAAAAAAAAATTATATAAAATTTTATTTTTTTATAATATATTTATTTTTAGATTTAAAATATATAAATAATAAATAAAATAACTTAAATAATATAATAATATATATATATATTATATATAAATATATATATTATATTTTATATATAAAAAAATTTTAATATTTTATATATATTTATATATATATATATATTATATATAATATCTTATTATTAAAATATATATATTATATTTAATATATTAAATTTTCTCATATATATATATTTTAATATTAATATATATATAATAAAATTAATTTTCCTTTTATTTTTATAAATATATATATATATATTATATATTATTATATTATTTTATATATATATTTTTCTTTAAATATATATATATATATATATATATATATATATATATATTATTAAAATTTTTAAATATATATATATTATATTTTTTAAATTTTAAAATATATACAAATTTTAATATATATTATATATATTATAATATATATAGATATATATATATATTTTTATATATTATTTTATATATTTATATAAATAATATATAATATATAATATTATATATATCAATATATATATAAAATTTATATATAATATATATATATATATTTATATATTATTTTTTAATTATATTTTTACATTTTATTTTTATTTTATATATTAATATCTTATTATATTTTCCCTATTTTTAATTTTATATATATTCTTTATTCTATTATATTTATATTTTTAACCAACACCCCCACCCACCCCCCCCCTAATATATTTATTTTTAAATAATTTATATTTAAAAATTTTTTAAAATATAAAATATATATTATATATTATATATTTATAAAAACTTATTTTTTTAAATTTTTTTAAATTTATAATCTTTATATATTTTTTTTTTATTTTTGTCTAAAATTATAATATATTATTTATATATATTTTATATTTAAATTATATTTTATTTCTTATCTTTGTGTGTGGTGTGTGATGAGTGTGGGCTGTGTGTTGTGTGTGTGGTGTGTGTGGTTGGTGTTGTGTGCGTGTGTGTGGTGTGGGGGGTGTGTGTATGTTGTGTTATATATATATTTATATATTATTATTATTATATATTAAATTTATTATTATTATAAAATTATTATAATTATCATTATGCGTTATTATATATAAAAATTCTTAAAATTTTTATTATTTTATTATTTATTTATATTATTATTTTGTATTATATATTATTATAATATATATATAATTTTAATATATTCTTTTATTTATATTTTGTTATTTAATATTATACTATGTTGTTGTATGTTGTTGTGTATAAATATTTATATTTTAAACTACATATAAATAAAAAAATTTAATAAATATATTTTAATTATTTTTTAAAATTTACTATTATATTTATTAATTATTAATAATATAAAATTTATTATTTATTAAAAATTATATTAATAAAAATAATATATAATAACATCACACACACACACACATAGGGACATCCTCGTTTCCCCTTTTTTGAACTCTTGAAAAGATAAAAATCCCTTATAGCAGCGCTCACTTACTTTTTAGAAATTTCCCCTGGCCCCTAAAGGTTTTCCCTTCTTGTAAATATGTCGTTTTCAGGCTCGTTATTTTTTCACC
>NC_051428.1:9711330-9713830 GCF_015228065.2 Penaeus monodon | reverse complement strand
TATATATATTAAAATATATAATTAAAAAAAATAATATTATATAATATAATTATAAAAATATATATATATATATTAAAAAATAATATATTATATAAATATATATATATTTAAATATATATATAAAATAATAATATATATATTTAAATTTTTTATTCTTTTCATTATTATTTAAAAAAGTTAAAATGTTTATAATATAAAAATTAAATTAAAAAAAAATTTTTTAAATTTTATATAAAATTTTTATATATATATATATTTTTAAAAAAAAAATAAAAATTATTTTTTAAAAAAAAATTATTTTTAAAATATTATATAAAATATATATATATATAATTAAAAATATATATATTATATAATAAAATTTTTATATAATTATATATATTATAAATTTATATATATTTTTTTTTTGGGTGGGGTGGGTTTGGGGTGTGTGTTTGTGTGTTTGGGGTGTTTTTTTGGGGGTTTTTTTTTTATATATATATTATATAAAATTTTTTAAAAATATATAATAAAATATTAAATATATATATATATATATATATTAAAAAATATATATTTTTTTTTTTGTTGTTGGGGGTGTTTTGGGGGTTTTTTTGTGTGTGTTTTGGTGTGGTTTTGTGTGGGTGTGGGGGGTTTTTGTTTTTGGGGGGGTGGTGTGTGTTGGGGTTTTTTTTTTTATTTTTTTTATTTATTTTTTTATATAAATATTTATATATAAATTTTTATAATATATAATATATAAAATTTTTATAATATATTAAATATATTATAAAATAATATAATATTTTAAAATTTTTTAATTATAAAAAAAAAAAATTTTTTTTTTTTTTTAATATTAAATTTATATAAATTTAAAAGTTTTAATAATATGAAAATATATATATAAAATTTTTTATTAATATATTATAAAATAAATATATATATATATATATTATATAAAATATATAAATATAAAATATATATTAAATAATATATATTAAAATTTTATATAAATATTTATATATATATATATATTTGAATTTTTAAAAAAAAATTAAAAATTTTCATTAATTATATAAATAAAATAAACCCTAAAAATTTATTATTTTTTTAAAAATTTTTATATATATATAAATTTAAAAATATTTTAAATTTAAAATTTATAATAATTAAAAAAATATTTAAATTGTTTATTTATTTTTTTTTATATTATATTTTTAAAAAAAATTTTAAAAATTTTAAAATTAAATTTTATATTTAAAATTTTAAAATTTTAAATTTTAAAAAGTATAAAAAGCCCTGTTAAACCCGGAAAAAGGACCCCGGAAAGGAATGGGGATAAAATATATAAAAAATAAAATGAAAAAAATTAATATTTTGAAAAATAAAATAATACCCAAAAAAGAATATATATAATTATATATTAATATATATATATATTAAAAATATATAATATATTAATTTTTATATATATTTTAAAAATTTATATAAATAAAAATAATATTTTATATATATAATATATTAATTTTAATAAATTTATAATTTTTAATTTAAAATTAAAAAAAAAATTTTAAAAATTTTTTTATTAAAAATATTTAAAATATTTTTATTAATTTTTATTTAAAATATTATTTAAAAATTTTATTAATTTTATATAAAAATTAAAAATTTTTAAAAAAATTTAAAAAAAAAAAAAAGGGAAAAGTTATATTTATTTTTTTTTATTTTAAAAAAAATTTTTAAAAAAAAAAAAAATATTTTTAAAAATTTAAAAAAATTTTTAAAAAAAATTTAAATTTAATTAATTTAAAAAATTTAAGGCTATTTATTTAAAAATTTTTTTTCTTTCCCAAAAAACGGAAAGGGGAACCTAAAAACCCAGGAAAAAAAAAACAAAAATTTAATTTTCAATTTTTTAAAATTTTACCCTTTTTCCCCCAAACGCTAACGCCTTTTAAAACAATTTTTCTTTTTTAGCCAAATTTATTTGTTTTTTTGTATTGTTTTTTTGGGGGGAAAAAAAAAAAGGGGGTTTTTTTTTGTTGTTTTTTTAAATGTTTTAAAAGGGGAAAATTTTTAAAATTTGGGAAAAAAAAAAAAGTTTGAGGGGGATGGTGTGTGTGTGTGTGTGTTTGGGTGTGGTGTTTTTGTGGTGTGTTTGTGTTGTTGGTTATAAAGGTGTGGGTTTTTTTGGTTTTGGTGGGTTTGTGTTTGTGTGTGTGTGTGTGGGTGGTGTTGGGGGTGGTTTTGTGTTAGTTTTAGGGGTTTTTTTGGGGTTTTTTTTTGGGGTTTTTTTGGTTTGTTGGGGTTTTGGTTTGGTGGTTTTGTTTGGATGTGGTTATTTTTATTTTTTTTATTATTGGTTTTGTGTTTTTAGGAAGGGGTGGTGGGGGTTTTTTGGGGGGTTTGGGTTTTTTTTGGGGGGGGGGGGGGTTTTTTTGGGAGTGAATTTTCCCCAAAAAAACCCTTTTTTTTCATTCCCCCCCAAACCCCCCCAAAAGGGGGGGGTTTTTAAAAAACA
>NC_051428.1:9693178-9700678 GCF_015228065.2 Penaeus monodon | reverse complement strand
TATATATATATATAATATATATATATAAATATATATATATTATATATATATATAATATATATTATATATATATATAGTATAGTATATATATCATCTATATATAGAGAAGAGAGAGAGAGAGAACGAGGATATGGGAGAGATGAGAGATGTGTAAGAGGGAAGGGAGAGAGACAGAAGATGCGAGGAGAGAGAGGAGAGATGGAGAGAGAGAGATAGATAGATAGATAGATAGATAGACAGATATAGATAGATCATAGATAGATATATAGATATATAGATTTATTTTTGGGACCCAAATTCCTATATGCATATATATATAATATATAAATATATATATATATATTATATATATATAGATAATCTATATATATATATATATTATATATATACATATAATATACAAATATTATATACATACACATACATACACACACCATACACACCCACAAACACACACCACAAACACACACACACACACACAACACACACAACACTCACACACACCACACACGCGCTCAAACACCACACACACACAAATATATATATATATTATATATATATATAATATATATTATATAAAATATACAAACATATATATATATATATAATATTTATATATATATATATATATATATATATTATATATATGTATATATATTATATCATCATATTTAACGTGGTAGGTTCAGTTCTGAGCCGCCGTGGGCACAGCATGTACTCAACTGCAGTTTTCACGTTGTGATGCTCTTGGAGAGTGAGTACGTGGTAGGGTCCCCAAGTTCCTTTCCACGGAGAGTGCCGGGTTACCTTTTAAGTAATTATTCTCTCTTATTGTATCCGGGGCTTGGGACCAGACTAAACTTGGGCTGGCTTGGCCACAAAGTGGTAGGTAGGCAATCGAGGTGAAGTTCCTCTGCCCAAGGGAAAACAACGCGGCGGTCGGTGACTCGAAACCCCTGAACTCAGATGGCCGTGTGACAATCTTGATCGACGCTCTATCCATTCGGCCACCGCGGGCTTATATATTTAATATATATATATTATATATATATATTTATATATACTATATATATATCTATCTTATATATATAATATATATAGTATATAATATTAGATATAATTTTTTTTTTTTTGTTTTTTTTTTTTTTTTTTTTTTTAACATATTTATTTCCTTGTCCACTAAGCTTCCTTTTCATCTAGAGCAACAAACTGAGTGGCTTCCTTGCCTCACTGAGGGCCTTTGTCGAAGAGTTGATCATATATATATATATATATATAATAATAATATATATCTATATATATATATATAGTTAAATATATATCTATATTATATATATATATAATAATATATTATATAAATACTTAATATATATATATATATCTATATCCGCAATGGTAACCAACAAACAAATAAACGACGATCAAGGGAGCGACATTTTTAGTATATAGACACAATTTCTTCAAGAGTCGATTACAGCGAAGTTCCTTCTAACCAACAATCATCATATACCACTTCTGCCACTTTTGTTAGTTGTGTCGTCGAGCGGGTTTCGTTTATATCCGTTTATAAGAAGTGGTGTTTCGTGCGTGCGTGAGTGTTTAGTGAGTGTGATTGTACACCAGTGTGTGGAGCATGTTTCGTTCGTAAGTGTGTAATGTTAAGTGTCTTTGGTTTAGTTTATGGATATGATATGTATTATTTTTTATGTGTTTCTTTATATGCTTGAGGATTAGAATTCTTAGTTTCTGTAACGGTTTGCTGTTGTAACATTATTTACCAATGTCCTGTAGAAAGTTATTATATCTCTCGGGTCATAAAGAACAGAAAAAAATCGTTTTGAAGCTTTATTGTAATTTTTTTTCCCAAAACATATTCAAAGCTATATTTTAGCTGTTTATTTTATTAAGTGAACGAATTTATACTGGGTGCGAACGGAACTGAAATCAATGCAATGTGTACAGGACCTTGAAAGAAATCCAATCGATACTGTATCTCTCTCTCTCTCACACACTCTCTCTCCTCTCCTCTCTCTCTCTCTCTTTTTTCCTCTCTCTGATCTCTCTCTCTCTCTCTCCTCTCTCTTCTCTCTCTCTCTCCTTTCTCTTCTCTCTCTCTGAGCAATGGTATAAGAAAGTCAAATAGCATATGTCTTCATCCTTCGTCAATTGTTTCGTAGCTTCTTTGTCATTTTATTTATTTCACAAAAGGATAACTGAGGCACGAGTGAAGAAGAATTAAGATGGATAGTGCGAAAAATAAAGAGAGAAAAGCAATGAAAAAAAAAAAGGATAGACAACGTGGAAGGTAATTAATATATATTTAGAGTCACCTTCGCCGGAAAAAAGGATATCAAAACAAGGAAAAAATAAGGAAAGAAACGGGTATAAAAATTTCCAAAATTATCCCAAGACTACAGCGATAATTATACAAAGGGGAACAAGGACAAAGTCCACAGAGAGAGAGGAGAGAAGACCTAGAGAGAGAGAGGAGCGAGTGAGAGAGAAGACGAGAGGGGGGACGGGAAAAGAGAGGAGGGATAAGGAGAGGGAGAAGAGAGGAGAGAGACAGCGGATGAGAGACGACTGAGAAGAGGAGAGAGGCGAGAGAGAGAGGGGGGGGGGGGAGAATGAGCATGAGAGATAGACAGGAGAGAAAAGAGAGGTAAAAAGAGAGAGGAGAGAGAGAGGAGAGAAAGAAGAGAGAGAGAGCAGAGGAGAAGAGAGAGAGGACCGGTAGGAAGAGAGAAGACGAGGAGGGGGATGAGCGACGAGGAGAGCAGAGAGAGAGAGGAGGAGAGAGAGGAGAGATGGAGAATGAGCATAAGAGAGGGACAGAGAGAGAAAGAGAAGGTAAGAGAGAGGAGGAGAGATGAGCGAGAGAGAGATGAAATTGGGAGAGAGATGAGAGAGAGAGAGAGACGAGACGAGGGAGGGACAGAGAGAGAAAGAGCAGGTAAGAGAGAGGGAGAGAGAGAGAGAGAGATGGAGAGAGAGAAGAGGAAGAAAAGGGAAATGGGTTGGGGTGCGAGAGGAGGAGGGAAGAGAGAGATGACGAGACCCGGAGAGATGGAGAGATGAGAGAGAGGAGAGAGGAGAGGAATGAGCATGAGTGAGGGACAGAGAGAGAAAAGAGAAGGAAGAGAGGGAGAGGAGAGAGAATGAGCCCATGAGAGAGAGACAGAGAGGGAAAGAGAAGACTAAGTGACGCGAGAGAGAGAGAGAGAAGAGAGAAAGAGAGAGAGGAGAGAGAATGAGGTGAGAGAGGACAGACGAGAGAAGAGAACGTAACGAGAGAGAGCGAGAGGGAGAGAGAAGACCGACAGAGAGGACGATGAGAGAGAGAGAGAGGGAGAGAGAGAGAGACGAGGAGGGAATGAGAGGAGAGAGAGCGAGAGAGAGAGAGAGAGAGAGAGAGAGAGAGAAAGGAGATAGAGAGATAGATTAGATAGATAGATAGATAGATAGCATCAGAGAGAGAGAGAGAGAGAGAGAGAGAGAGCGCGAGGAGAGAGAGAAGACGAGAGAGACGAGAGAGAGAGAGAGAGAGAGATGGAGAGAGAGTAGAAGAGGCGAGACGAGAGAGAGAGATGGAGAGGAGGAGGAGAGAGAGAGGACGAGAGACGAGAGAATGAGAGAGAGAGATGAGAGAGAGAGAGAGAGAGCGAGAGGGAGAGGAGGAAGAAGTGAAGAGAGAGAGCATGAGAGAGGGACAGAGAGAGAAAGAGAAGCTAAGTGAGAGAGCGGAGAGAGAGAGAGAGAGTGGAGAGAGAAGAAGAGAAGAGAAAAGTAAGACTGAGAGAGAGATTATGAGAGATGAGAGAGATGAGAGAGAGGAGACGAGATGAGACGAGAGAGGAGAGAGAGAGGGACAGCGAGAGAGAGAGAGACTAGAGAGAGTGAGAGAGAGAGAACGGGAGATAGGAGATAGATAGATAGATAGATAGATAGATAGACAGAGAGAGAGAGAGAGAGAGGAGAGGAGAGATCGAGCGAGGGAGAGGACGGGGGAAAGGGGGGCGTGAGAGAGAGAGAGAAGACGAGAGGGAGAGGAGAGAGAGAGAGAGAAGAGAAGAGAGACGGAGAGAAGAGAGAGAGAGAGCGGGAGAGAGAGAGACGATGAGAGAGAGAGAGGAGGAGAGAGAGAGAGAGAGAGAGAATGAGCATGAGAGAGGGAGAGAGAGAGAGAGAGAGAGAGAGACGGAGATCGAGAGAGAGAGAGAGGACGAGAGGAGAGAGCGAGAGAAGAAAGGAGATAGAGAGATAGATAGATAGAATAGATAGATAGATAGAAGATAGATAGATAGATAGATAGATAGATAGATAGAGAGAGAGAGAAGAGAGAGAGAGAGAAGAGAGATGAGAGAGGGACAGAGAAAGAAAGAGGAAGGTAAGAGAGGACAGAGAGAGAGAGAGAGAGAGACGAGGAGAAGAGAGAGATGAGAGAGAGGAGAGAGGAAGAATAGAGAAGAGATTTCGATGAGAGAGAATGCGAGACGAGAGAGAGAGAGACTGGGAGACAGAAAGAGAGACATTCAGACAGACAGATAGGCAGACAGGCAGACAGACAGAGATAAAAACAGACACCAGCGCAGTCATATAAAAAGAGGTAAGAGAGACAGACGACTAACGGAGACAGGAATGGAAGAGAATTGACAAACGCCAAAAGAGTGGAACAAGCAAGAACATGTGAGAAAATTGTAATCCATCCACGTTGTAAATTCCGTGCAAGGACGTAGCAGAAAAGCTCTTGCTTGCAACGCGCGAAAGAAGTGCCAGAAGCTGGGAAGCCTTGGGATAGTAAGCGAGACGTATCAGGGAAAACTGCCTGAGGAAATAGTTAAGCACGGAACTCAACCACGATGAAAAAAAAATGTAGGAAAGTGAAGAAGGCAAAAACACAAATTATGGAAGAATTAAAGATTGTGGAAACGAAACAAAAAACTGGAAGAAAGTTGGTATGGAAAACTAAGCAAGGAATGGAATAAAAATCAAAGGAAGAAGAAAAAATCGAGTGCGGAACAAGCGAGGAAAAAGAAAGAAAAAATGGGGGAAAAAAATTAATAAAACAAAAGATAAGAAAAAGGAGAAAGGGAAAAAAAAAGACGAAGAAAAAGACACGTCGGAAAAGAAAAGTGGAAACGTTTTTCAAAAGAAAACGTAAACTAAACTGAAACTTCACAAGAACAAAGTAGGGATACTGAGTATATATTGTGAACATCTGTGTATCGAGGAAGGGAGGTTAGGTGAAGTAATCCAAGAGTAAAGCCAAAGAATTATACCGTACTCTAGGTCTAGGGGACAGAGAAATTGGGTAAACCTGTAAGTGAGAAAGCTAAAAAAAAAAAAAAAAAAAACATTTCTACACTCCCATTCCCCACAAAAAAAAGCATGAAGGAAAAATAGTTGTTTATAAAATCCAGACTTAATAAACCCCGGCGAGATGAGAAAACAAATTGGAAACTAGTAAAAAGCGCCCCCCCTTGGTCATTTCAAACGAGAGAAGTTAAGTAACTGGATCTACAGAGAGAGGAGAGGAGGAGGAGGGGGGGGGGGAGAGTACGACTTTCCCCTGGAAAAAATAACGGCCTGAAAACGACCAATATTACAAGAACGGGAATACCTGAGGGGCTCAGGAATTTCTAATAATGTAAGTGAGCGCGGCTATAAGGGATTTTCATCTTGACAAGAGTATCAAACAGAGGACAACGAGGATGCATAATATGTGTGTGGTGTGTGTATATATACTATATATATATATATATCTGTATATATATATCTAGATATATATATGTATATATTATAATTATTTTATATATATAGAATAGATATATTTATTTATTTATGTATTTATCTATTCATATTGTTGGTTATATATATATAATTTTATTATCTATACACATACAACATACATTACAATACAGAGGAGAGAGATATAGAGAGCGACAGAGATAGAGACTATATATAATATATATATATATATATAATATATATATATATATATATATATATATATCTAGAACATATATATATATATATATATATATTATTATAGAGATATATAGATATATATAATATATATATATAGACCCATACATACACACACACCAACATCCACACACACGCACACATACACACATACACACAAACACACCACACACCCACACAACCACACCACACACACCAAACCACACACACTCAGAGGATATTATATAGAATGATAGGAGAGAGAGAGAGAGAGAGAGGATAGATACATAGATATGATAGATGTATATAGAGAGAGACAGAATATAGAGATATATATATATAGACATAATATATACTATAGATAGACATATATCATATCTATAGTATATGATATATATACACGGCGATATATGAGATGATGATATATATTATAGGATATTATATGATAGAGATATATAGATTTATATATATCTATATATAGATATATATATATAGATCTTATGTGATGGGTGTGTGGTTGTGTGGTGTGGTGGGTATTAGAGATATAGATAGCGATATATGATGAGATAGATATATAATATGATATATATATATTATATTCTATATTATATATATATATATAGATAGATAGATATAAGATATGGATATCAGATACAGACTACATTTGAGCTAGATAGAGATATATATAGATAGATATATAAGATTTTCGATGAGAGAGAGAGAGATAGATAGAGAGATAATATCTATAGAGAGAGATAGGGATGTGTAGTAGATAGAGCGTATCTGATAGATAGAGATATATATGATAGATTGATATATATATAGAGAGAGATAGATATATATAGAGAGATGACATAGACAGTACATATATATACATCGATATATAGATAGATAGAGAGATATTAGTAATAGATAATAGATAGATATATATAGATATAGATATAGACAGAATGTGAGACAAACATATATAGATATATATAGATGAAAGATAGATATTATACATCTATATATATAGATTATAGGATATATATATGTATAGAGAGAGTAGACAGACAGAATAGAGATGAATCTATAGAGATATATTAGATATAGAGAGAAGAGGATAATGAGAATATATATATATATAGAGTGTGGGGTATATATATAAATAATTCTATATATAGAATATATAGAGATAAATAGATATATATTGATATATATATGATATATATATAGATGGTTAGATATTATATACAAGATATAGATATATATATATATATATATATATTTTAATTAAATATAATATATATAGATATTAAATATACTAATATATTAATATAATAAATATAATTATTTTTAAATTTTTTTGGGGTAAAAATTTTTAAAATTTTTTTTAAAAATATAAAATAATTAATTATATTTTTTTGGTTTTTTAAAATTTTAATATTTTTTAATATTTATTTATTTTTTTTTAAATATTATTTTTTTTTTTTTTTTTTTTTTTTTTTTAAGTTTTAAAAAAAATTAATTTTTTAAAATTAAAAATTATAATATTTA
>NC_051428.1:9686718-9693078 GCF_015228065.2 Penaeus monodon | reverse complement strand
CAAAAAAAAACAAAAATAACCACACAAACGCCACACCACCACACACACACACACACACACACACCCCACACACCACAAACACCACACACACAAACACCCCACACACACAAACACAACACACACAAACCCCAACAAAAACACACAAAACACACACACAACACACACACACACAAAACAACAAAAATTTACTTTATAAACACCCAATAACTTCTGAAATATCTGACATATCCACCCAATCTTTTCCTTGCACTAAGGTGATGGACATTAACATGCTCCCACTTAGGGAACGTTGAAAAAAATGTCGGGCAGAACTTCTAGAATTTAGGCCAAGGGAAAGCTCCGTGACACATACTTCTCGAGACAGTGACAAGCACACGAGCAAGACACTATTTTTTGGCAACAAGACGAAGGAAAAGGCAATAAAGAAAGAGAAAAATGGGAGGAAAATATAGGTGGAGTAAGATAAAAGGATAGATATGAGGGGCAGGTGAATATATATTTTTTTTTCTAAGATGAAATATTAAGGATATTATTGTTGTTATTATTGTCATCATCAATGATCAATATACGTAGTAGTAATAGTAGTTGTAACAGTATTATCTTGATCATAGCTAACATTTTTTCCTTTTTTTCATCGGTATTATTTTTATAATTATTGTTATGATAATAATATATTTTTAATTATTATAATATTATGACCATCATCATTACCACCAGTATCATTATTATCATTATCATTATTGTCAATGGCTTCAATATCATTATCATCATTATCATTACCATTATCATTATTATCATTTTATTATTATTATTATTATTATCATTATTATTATTATTATTATTATTATTATTATCATTATCATTATTATTATTATTATTATTATTATTATTACCATTATTAACACTATTATTATTGTCGTTATTATTTTCACTAATGTTATCATCACTATTAGTATCACTACCATCATTATTATCCTTTCAACCATTATCAACACATTAATCGATCAGAAAGAGAGTGAAAGCATACCCCCACCCCGAAAAAAAAAGGTATTCGGGTCACCTGAACTTGCAATAATATTTCAGTAAACTATATTTTGAAAATCGAAAATTCTCTCTTGTGTGATTCCCAGTACTAATTTACTGCTGTGGCTTCAGGGAGAGGGCGAGAAATGCGTCAGTGTTCTGCAGCATAACAAAATGAACACAACATAGTCAAAAGAGAGAGAAATTCACGAAAGACGTAAATATTCTTGGTTAATCTATTTCCTTCTGCAATTCCTCTTTCATTTTCTTTAAAATCCAAAGTCTTCTTTTTGTTTTTTTCTTTGTGTGTGTGTTTGTGTGTGTGTGTGTGTGTGTGTGTGTGTGTGTTGTGTGTTGTGTGTGTGTGTTTTGTGTGTGTGTGTGTGTGTGTGTGTGTGTGTATGTGTGTGTCTGTGTGTGTGTGTGTGTGTGTGTGTTTTGTGTGTGGGTGTGGTGTGGTGTGCACGCGCGCGTGATCCGATTATTAAAAGACAGATTCCCCTCTTGGAAAAGTACAGAGTGACCTTACCATTTAACAATAGCTGAACGAATCTTCAAAGATAATCAAACCCTGATCTCTAAGTACAGTGAAATAAGCACATTGATTGCAAGCTAAAAGAACAAGCCAAACAAAGCGTGAAAAGCAGTCAAAGGATATTGACCATTACGGGCAAGAACACGAGGTGCTTCCTGAATTATGTTCTCCGGACTGTCCGCAATGGGGAAAGTTCTCTAATAACACGCCCGGAGCAGGATGAATTAAGCCATTCGCAGCGATGTGGATGGATAGCACCACATCTTACAATGAATCTAAACTTTTTTTATGAGCTATTTCTAACTACCGATTTACAGTGATTTACATCGGGACTTTTTTTTTTTGTCCCTAGTTAAGCGCGTGGTTTAAAGACTCTGCGACCGATGAAAAAAAAAAAAATCACACACTCACTTGCGAACCCCATAAAAATGCTCAGATTTATGAATGATAATAAGCATAACTAAGTCAAAATATATAGCGCACTATACAGCGGAACTTGAGCGGAGAAGGAGAAACGCTTCATACTAACCTACCCTCCCGACCTCCCCCATTGCAGCTTTGCGGGATGCAAGATAAATAGTCACTGATCAACCTCGCTCGATATGCCGCCGAAAGAAGCTACGACTCGCGTTGCAGATGGACTCGGGATACAGTTTTCATTGCAACTTTGAGAGTAATGTCCCTATCCTGTCTAGCCAATCAGAGGCGCGTTTTCATATTACAGCAGCCAGCTAAACTTATATAGCGTAATATCATCGCAAAAAAATAAAAATAAAAAATTCTTCAAAGTGGAAAGTTCATCTCTTTCCTCCTCGCCTCTTTATTCAAGTTAGAGGCAAAGAAATTTCAGGGTCTGCTGAAACAACAATAATGTTAGAATCACTTGTTGAACGTCATGAAGAGTTGGAATAAAAGATTTCGGCAGAATGAAGATTGAAGCAAAAAGACACTCACTGCCTGTGTATCACGAAAAAAACTTACTGTATCTGTTTTTTTTTTTTTTTTTTTTTTTTTTTTTTTGTCTTAGACTTTAGGATATTGTAGAATTGGAAAAAGTGGGCAAGAGTGTTACTTAACAGCGTGAAGAACTTAAATAAGGTAAAGAAAAAAAGCAACAAGAAAGAAAGAAAGAAAAGAAAAAAACAATACTTTCCTTTCCCATGCTATAAAAGTTACATAAAAATGAGCAGTAACTCTCAAAATGTCTTTTATCATCAATCGTGGCCAAGCCTTCGCCTCAGCCACTGGGAGAGGCCAAAAGTCCTCCACATTTAGTCTGGTAAAATCGGACGTCGAGCGAACTGCATCTTCGCAGTTTTATTTGCCATATTTTATAAATTTTTTTAGAGTCATGAAAACGACAGTAAAGTTATTTCAAATACGACAGGGTTAAGGAGTTCAAACACTTGCGTCAAACTTAGTGTTTTTTATCAATGCACCCTGAAAAATGCGCATTAGCGAATCTGCGTCTGCCGAACCGGCGCATCATGGATGGTAGCTGTATAATGTTATGCTCTTTCTCTCTCTCTTCCTCTCCCTCTCTCCCCCCTCCCCCCTCCCCCTCCCCTCTCTCTCTCTCTCTCTCTCCCCCCTCTCCTCTCTCTCTCCTTCTCTCTCTCTCTCTCTCTTCTCTCTCTCTCTCTGATCTTAGCAAAATATGCAGGATCGCCTTTCTCTTGCGTGCCACAGCGTGCGTGTACAATTCGCCTTCACATAATATTGACTTCTTTCCTGTTAATTTCCCTAGAGACTATCTAAAGGCACATTTTAAAAAACCTTAATTTCGTGAACTGCATTGTACACACGCACGTGCTTACTGTCAGAGAAAATCAGTAACTGTCACTTATCCACATAAGCGCAGTCATTTGTACTCATAAACAAACATCCGGGTTCTGCAAATATACCTTCGTTTATTCGTATAAACAAGCATGTATACTTTTCATTCTTCTAAGCAAACACATACGTTGTGCGAATACAACTGCTCATATTGCCTTAACTGCATAAACACAAGTACACATATACACAAGCACTAACATACAGTACTGTCATGGTATTTCATATTTTTTAATGACACAGTTATACACACAATTTGCATTTTATCGTGTTTTTTTATTAGAAGAGGTTTTAAAAAGTCAGTCTACTGCTTGCTGAGTGCCATAAACCATAGATATAAAACGTAAATTTGTGTCGGAAAGCTAATATGACAGCGTGCTTCTCCAGAATGAAAGGGAACCATAAAGAATATATATATAAGTGCATATGTGACTGTCTTCTTTCTCGTGGTGCTAAAGGAAGGAACGGGAGAATTTGAGAATGGAGATGGATTCTTATGCTAATGATGACAATAACAATGATGACAAAAGTAATAACACTAGTAAAGAGACTAAAGAATGTTAATAAGAACTTTCAGAAAATCAGTGTGTGATGCAAAATGTGAATTTAAGCTTATAAGTATATGTATACAGGATCTACGGATCTATCAATAAAATTACATGGCATGTACTGCTGAACTAAAATATAGGTGTTCCACAGCATAGCGGTAAAATGCCTGTGTATGTACGGCTTCGAAGAAGTAATCTTGTACATGGAGAGTAGAACCAATGGTAGCAATCGTGAAAAAGCTCTGGGGCATAAAAGGATCAGGTTAAAAGTTAGCTGAAATACAAGAGAGTCAATTAAATGAATTGCTCCAGTTTATCACGCAGGCTATTGCACAGCGTATACAACCTTTGTTACGAGACAGTAGTCGAAGTTAAAACGAATTACCTTTTGAATCTTACAAAGCGACCCCCAATATTTATTGAAATTGATTCAGTCCTAAAAAAAGTACGTTTCACTGAGAGGCGCACTTGGATAATAACCCCGGTATATAAAGAGTTTGTGGAGAATAATCTTTGAAACATCAAAAGATTAGACTGGGTTTCCTCGGGGAAACACCATTAAGTACGCAGTAGTAAATCTTATACATTAGAAATGACTACCACGACTAAGCATTCCATGGTCAATGAAGGGAAGCATAAGCACGTGATTATTTGCGTTTACGTCAAATCCTCGTGAGAAACTCATACAAACATGGTTTAGAAAATAACCATCAATAGACATTCATTAACCCTGCCTTGTGGAATAATGCATTCTCATTCATAGTAAAACTCGGACAAGAAAACCCATTTCCAGACAGAATTCGTAGGGACAGAGCAGTGATCTAACCGTTATGACCTTATCCTTTATACAGGATATCCTTTGACAAAAGAAAGACAAAGAGAGAAAAAAAATCCTTTGTATAGTTCTGGCAATTGTACTGGCGGTCGGAAAGGAAGGTGAAGAGGATTGAGATGTTCAAGGGTCCTTTTGTTTAGAAGAGTCCTGACCTTTTTTTCTCTCTCTCTAGAGAAAAAATATTAAATTCTAAATATTTCACAGGAAGCTTAGATGTGACTTTCTTTCTTCTGAATGAGTGGATGGACAACTATATATTTCCACAGATCAGGGAACGATCAACATTACAGCGGAAAAAAAATCAAACCAAACCAAAGAAAAAGAAAAAAACAAGAAACAATTCAAATATCAAAGAACAAGGAAAATTCGGTCACACTCCTTTACATTATAGACAGGGTTACCTTGCGGGTCTTTAACCTCCTAGGTATCACGACCCAAGAGAAATGTAAAGGAAAAGCAGAGGTTAGATAAGAAGCCGAGGGAAAGGGAGGGGAGCGTCTGCACCAATCGGACCGAAGTTGAAGGGGAAAGGAAGCAACAAACGGCGAGGTTTATTACGAGAATTATAATGGTATTATAGAGGGCGAAAAAACAAAGGGAACCATTATTTGATTACGTCATGAATGTTAGGAATTCGAGTTCGTAAAATTCAGCGAAAAGAAAAAATTATCTCCTTTCTGAACTACATTTCTGTTGTAGTACACAAACAGGGTGATGCGTTCATATACATATATATAAACATATATGTACATGTGTGTATGTTTACACACACATTATATATATATATATATATATATATATATATATATATATATATTATTATTATATTATAATTATAATATAATATTTTTATTATATATTTATATAATATTATTATATTATTATAATATTATATTATATTTATATATATATTATTATTTTATATAATATATATTTAAAATTTTAAAATTATATTAATATATTATATAATAATTATATAAAATAAAATTTTATTAAAAAAAAATTTTTGTGGTAAACTCACACATTACATAATGTTTTATTATATGAACGCATCCCCGTTTTTTGTCTACCGAATTAGTTCAGAAAAAGGGTAATTTTTTCTTTTCCTTTAAATTTTCGAAATGAAATTTCCACCCTTCAGAGTAATCAATAATGGTTTCCCCTTTTTTTTTTTTCCCCCCCCTTTTCCCCTTATAAATTTTCGTAATAACCTGCCCTTTTGTTTCTTCCTTTTCCCCTTTAACTTCGGTCCCCATTGGTGCAGAGTCCCCCCCCCTTTTCCCCCGGGTCCCTTTTCAACCTCGTTTTTCCCTTTCATTTCTTTTGGGCGTGTACCTAGGGGTTAAAGACCCCAAGGTACCCTGTCTATAATGAAAGGAGGGACCGAATTTTCCTTGTTCTTTGAATTTTAATTTTTTTTTTTTTTTTTTTTTTTGGTTTGGGGTTTATTTTTTTTTTCCCCTGTAATGTTGATCGTTCCCTGATCGGGAAAAAATTTTTCCATTTCCCCTTCGAAAAAGAAAGTCACCTAAGCTTTTCCTGTGAAAAATTTTAAATTTAATATTTTTTTTTCTAAAAGAAAAAGG
>NC_051428.1:9680935-9683435 GCF_015228065.2 Penaeus monodon | reverse complement strand
CCAAAATGGTGGAGAGAGAGAGAGAGAGAGAGAGGGGAGAGGAGAGGGGAGTGGCGAACAAAGGAGGGCAGGAAGAGTGATAGTGGAAGGGGTTAAGGAAGGAAGAAGGTCAGGGGAGGGAGGAAGGGGAAAGGAAATGGGCCAAAGAGATTGGAAGAGAAGGAGAGGGGAGGGGAAGGACCAAAGGGAAGAGGGGAGTGAATGGGCTAAAGAGGGAGAGGGGAGGGGATAGACACGGGAAGAGAGCGAAGGGGTTTACCACAGGGGGAATGGGGAGCAAGGCCAAGGGGAGGGGGGAGGCGAAAGGGAGAAAAGGGGATTGGGCGAGTCACAGGGAGAGAGGAAGAGCTGAAAGAGAGAGAGGACGAAGAAGAGAAAATGGAAACGTACGGGGAGATAGGAGAAGACACGCCAAGGGGGGAGAGGAAGAGAGAAGAAGAAAGTGAAAAAAAAAGGGAAGAAAGAGGGGAGAGGCAAAGGAGGGGAGAGAGGACAAGGGGAGGAGGAAATTACAAAAACGCATTTCCCAGCAGCGGGTTGCAATTCTCGTGCAACAGAAAATAAAGGAAAGGAAAAATATAAGTACTTTATGCTCATGAAGATTTGCCGCTGCATGCAAGTGAAAGCGTTGTCGTGACGTATATTTGCAACGTGTTTCATAAAGCAACAAAAATGAGAAGAAAAAAATATATGCAAAACACACACTCATTCACACGTGTGTATTTGTTATCAGGCGGTTACACGTATGTCTGTGAGAATGTAAATTTGTGTATATATATGATAGTATGTTTATGTGTGCATATTTCTATGATATATATGTATGTGCAGTTTATACGTGTACATGTGCGTGTGTGTGTGTAGAGGGGGGGGGAGGGGGGATGTGTCTGCATGGGGTAACTTTTTTATTTAAAAAAAACGCTTTCGATGCTGAAAGGGGGAAAAGAAAACATGGAAGGTTCGAAACGCTTTTAAGAACTACTCCAGAACCTCTCCACTTGCCTCCTCTCACTCCACCCTCTCCCTCTGGCCCTTCATCCCTCACCTTTTCTTACTGCCTCTCCCCCCTTCCTCCTCTCTTCATTGTTTTCTTTCTTTTTCACTCTTCCCTCTCCCCTTCTCTCTGCTACCATCTCGCCTCTTCATTCTTTCGCTCTCTTCACCCTTTCCTTTCTCTCCTTCTTTTTTTCTGACTTTTCTCTCCTCTTTTCTCTGCTACTATATCGCCTCTTCATTCCTTTTGCCTCTTCACCCTTCTCTATTTCCTTCTTGTCTGTTCTGTCTTTTGTCTTTCCCACGATTTCCACTCCCCAATCTTCTCTCTTCCTCCTCCCTCCATTCTCTCTTTCTCCCATTCATTCTCTTATTCCCTTCTCCTCTCCTCTTTTTCTCCTCTCCATTCCATTTCTTCCTTTTCTTCTCTCTTCTCCTTTCCCCTAATCTTTCCGTACTTCTCCTCGCCTTCCTCTTTCTCCCAATTTGTCTCTTAATCCCCTCTCCTCTTTCCATCTCCCCCTTTCTCTCTTTTCTTCCCACTTCTCTTTTCCCCCCTTCTTCTCCTCTCTATTTCCTCCTCGCCCTCTCCCTCTTTCTCCTAATCCCTCTTCTCTTATCTATCTTTCCTTCCCTCTCCCCCTTTTTATCGTTTCTTCCCACTTTCCCCTTCCACTTTCCAGTCTCTCTTCCCCCAATCATTTTACCTTTGCCAGGCCAACAGACGGTATCTCAAGTATTAGTATTCATAAATAAGCGAAGGAGAGAGAAAGAGGAGCAGAAGAAGGAGGAGGAAGGTGCGTTGGAGGAAGAGAAGAAGGAAGAGGGGGAAGTGGAGGAGAAGAAAGAGGAGGAGAAGGAAGAGGTGGAAGAAAGAAAAGGAAGAGGAAGAGGAAGAGGCGGAAGAAGAGGTGAAGGCAGCGGTGGAGGAAGAAGAAGGGACAAGAAGGGACAGAGGAAGAAGACGTAGGAAGCTAGGAGAAGGAAGAACTGGAAAAGGAGAAAGTAGAGGAGACGAAAAAGAGCCCTAAACTGAAAACAAGATAAAAAAAAAAAAATACCCAAGGTGAAAAGAAAAAAGGAAAGAAAGAGAGAAGAAAAAAAGAGAAGAAAAAAAAAGAAGAAAATTCCCCTCCTAAAACGCGGCCGGTTGGCTCTGCAGTCTGTCGAGTGTCCGTGAAAAAAGGAGCGTCTCGGAGTTACATTTTTCCCCGCTTAAGTACAGTAACCATCAAAGAGTCTTATCTACTTTAACGTCAAAAGAGCTTTTTAAATTTTATGTTTCTTATCTCTTTTTTATATATTATTCTTTCCTCCTTGACCCGGTTTTCATCTTGACCTCGTCTGAATAGGTCATAGAGCCCTTTCTTTAAAGGCTAGTAAAGGTCTTTAGATGCTTAGAAATAAATAGATAGGCAGAGAGGGAGAGAGAGAGAGAGAAAGGGAGAGAGAGAGAGAGAGAGAAGAGAGAGAGAGAGAGAGAGAGAGAGGAGAGAGAGAGAGAGTGAGA
>NC_051428.1:9668435-9670935 GCF_015228065.2 Penaeus monodon | reverse complement strand
GTGTGGGAGGGGAGGGAGGGGAGGGAGGGGGTTTGAGGGAGAGGGAGAGGGAGGGGGGATGGGTCACAGGAAGAGTGAAGGGAGGGGGGTGGGGGAAGGGGAGAGGGTGGATGAGGTTGGGGAGGGAGAGGAGGGAAATGGGGAAGCGGAGAAGGGTTTGGGGAAGAGCAAGAAAGATTGGAGGAAATTGCGGAAGGATTGAAAGAAGAGGACTAAGGAAAAGGGGATAGAAGTAAAGGAAGAGGAGAGGGAAGAGGAAAGGGGAAACGTGAAGAAATAAAAGGGAAATGAAGAAGAGGAAGAAAAGAGGAGAAGGAAGAAGAGGAAGACAAGAGGAGAAGGAAGAATAGGAAGAAAAGAGAAGGAAGAAGAGGAGAGGGAAGACGAGAAAGAAGGGAAAGGAAGTGTGAAACAAGAAATTATAATGAAGAAGAAATAAATAAAAAAGTGGAGCGAAGGAAGGAAGAGTTAAGGGAAGAATGAACGGAAAAAAGGAAGGGGAAGGAGGAAGAGGAGATAAGAAAAGAATCAAAGAGGGAAAAGAGAAGAGAGAGAAAAAATATATAACGAATATGGAGAATAAGAAGTGGGACGAAAAGGAAGAGAAAGGGGTTGAGAAGGAAGGAAAGGAAGAGAGACAAAAAAACAAAAAAACAAAAAGCACACACACACGAGGGAGATCGACAAAAAAGGAGAAACAAAATACGAAGAAAGGGGGATAGAAGGAAAAAGGAAAGAGGAAGAGGAAGGAAAAGGGAAGAAGTGGGATGAGGAAGAGGGCCGTTAGCGTGGGCATCGTCCTCCTAAAACCTCAGCAAGGAGGCAACCGCGCTGCCGCTGCCTTTGTGGGGCCTCGACGCGAGTTGTGATTTAAGGCAGCGAAGGAGAGCAAATTCAAGGCGAAGGGAGGGAGAGGGGGAGAAGGAGGAGAAGGAAGAAGGGGAAGAAGAAGGAAAGGAAGAAAGAGAAAGAAAGGAAGAGAGGAGGAGAAGGTAGAAGGAAGAAAGGGAAAGGGAGGAGGGAGAGAGAGGAAGAGAGAAGGAAGAAGGAGGAGAGAGGAGAGAAAGGGAGAGAAGGAGGAGAAGGAAGAAGGGAGGGGGGGGGAGAGGGAGAGAAGGAAGAATAGGAAAAAGGGAGGGAAAGGGAGAGAAGGAGGAGGAGGAAGAATGGGAAGAAAGGAACGAAGAGGAGAAGAAGGAAGGAGGGAGGAGATAAGGGTGGGACAAGGAAGAGAAGAGGGGAGGAGGGAGAAGAAGTGAAGTAAGGGAAGGAGGGATAAGGAGGGAAGTGAAGAGAAGAGGGAGCAGAGGAGAGGAAGAAAAGAGGAGGATAGAAGAGGAGGCAAGGGAATGATCAAGCGAAAGGGGAGAATGAAGACGAGGAAGGAAGGAGGAAGGAAGTTCGAGGTGGGAGGGAGAAGAAGGGAATAAGAAGAATGGAGGGGGATTAGACAAGGGAGATAGAAGGAGGGAGGAGGGAGGAGGGGTGGAGGGGGGAGGGGAGGAGGGGAGGGGGGGGGAAAGCAGGAGTTTAAATGACGCCATGTATCTTGATGATTAAGCGGGCCAATGGGTCGCCGGCGCTAACTTACAAGGGGATTGTAGAAGGATTTAGATCAAGACTATTTTTTCAAAGCTTTTTATATTGGATATTTTAGAGGATTCCAGCAGCGGCGAAGATGTTGCGAGACGATATATCTTTATGATTTTTTGGTGTACACATTTAATATAGTGTATTTTTTTCCCCTGCCTTTGCACTATTGTTATATTCATGCAGTCTTTGTAGATGGGCAAAGAGGATGCATAAAGTTAACTCTTAATAAGTTGCTTAAGAAAAACTTTTTAAAAAGTTTAAAAAGCCAGGACGTAAAAATAACAAAATTATCATCTGGATTCTTTTTAGATTTGAAATAGAGAGAGAAAGAGAGAAAAAAAGAAAGAAAGCGAAAACTTCGATGAAAGACTGAAATTAATCGAGTTAAAAGCTATTCCTAACTCTCGTTTTTTATCAACATCCCGCAGGAAGTCCGGATGAGAGAGTGTATGCGCGCAAAGGTATAACAACGAACGGGGCATAAGAACATCCAAGGACCGAAGCTTGGCTTTGGATGCTCTTCCGCTCATGAGTGTTGGGTAAAACACTGGTAATGGATTAAGACCGAATGTATGTATATGTGTACTTAAACAAGGAAAGAAAGAAAGAAAAAAAAGAGAGAAAGAAAGAAAAATAAAGAAAAAAAATATATATACCCACATACACGCACGTATGTCTGTGTGTGTGGAAGCATAAATAATGATCTAGATATTCCTAAGAATATCTCAAAAGTAACGCACATGAGCACGCAAGAAGCGATCACTTGGCTATTGATCCCTCCTTTCCCTACCTCTCAAAAATGAAGAAAAAAAGGGGAAAAAAAGAGGGCCGATCCGTCTCTCAGGAAGACGTCCGCAGACTCAACTCACTTTGACAGATAAAAGCAATGATATCAGGAGAAGAGAGC
>NC_051428.1:9648435-9655935 GCF_015228065.2 Penaeus monodon | reverse complement strand
ACTCAGCAAGCAGTAGACTGACTTTTTAAAACCTCTTCTAATAAAAAAAACACGATAAAATGCAAATTGTGTGTATAACTGTGTCATTAAAAAATATGAAATACCATGACAGTACTGTATGTTAGTGCTTGTGTATATGTGTACTTGTGTTTATGCAGTTAAGGCAATATGAGCAGTTGTATTCGCACAACGTATGTGTTTGCTTAGAAGAATGAAAAGTATACATGCTTGTTTATACGAATAAACGAAGGTATATTTGCAGAACCCGGATGTTTGTTTATGAGTACAAATGACAGCGCTTATGTGGATAAGTGACAGTTACTGATTTTCTCTGACAGTAAGCACGTGCGTGTGTACAATGCAGTTCACGAAATAAAGATGTTTAAAATGTGCCTTTAGATAGTCTCTAGGGAAATTAACAGGAAAGAAGTCAATATTATGTGAAGGCGAATTGTACACGCACGCTGTGGCACGCAAGAGAAAGGCGATCCTGCATATTTTGCTAAGATCAGAGAGAGAGAGAGAGAGAGAGAGAGAGAGAGAGAGAGGAGAGGGGGAGGGGGGAGGGGGGAGAGAGGGAGAGGAAGAGAGAGAGAAAGAGCATAACATTATACAGCTACCATCCATGATGCGCCGGTTCGGCAGACGCAGATTCGCTAATGCGCATTTTTCAGGGTGCATTGATAAAAAACACTAAGTTTGACGCAAGTGTTTGAACTCCTTAACCCTGTCGTATTTTGAAATAACGTACTGTCGCTTTCACTGACTCTCAAAAATTTATAAAGATATGGCAAATAAAACTGCGAAGATGCAGTTCGCTCGACGTCCGATTTTACCAGACTGAATGTGGAGGACTTTTGGCCTCTCCCAGTGGCTGAGGCGAAGGCTTGGCCACGATTGATGATAAAAGACATTTTGAGGGTTACTGCTCATTTTTATGTAACTTTTATAGCATGGGAAAGGAAAGTATTTTTTTTTCTTTTCTTTCTTTCTTTCTTGTTGCTTTTTTTCTTTACCTTATTTAAGTTCTTCACGCTGTTAAGTAACACTCTTGCCCACTTTTTCCAATTCTACAATATATCCTAAAGTCTAAGACAAAAAAAAAAGAAAAAAAAAAAACAGATACAGTAAGTTTTTTTCGTGATACACAGGCAGTGAGTGTCTTTTTGCTTCAATCTTCATTCTGCCGAAATCTTTTATTCCAACTCTTCATGACGTTCAACAAGTGATTCTAACATTATTGTTGTTTCAGCAGACCCTGAAATTTCTTTGCCTCTAACTTGAATAAAGAGGCGAGGAGGAAAGAGATGAACTTTCCACTTTGAAGATTTTTTTTTTTTTTTTTTTTTTTTTGCGAAGATATTACGATATATAAGTTTAGCTGGCTGATGTAATATGAAAACGCGCCTCTGATTGGCTAGACAGGATAAGGACATTACGCTCAAAGTTGCAATGAAAACTGTATCCCGAGTCCACCTGCAACGCGAGTCGTAGCTTCTTTCGGCGGCATATCGAGCGAGGTTGATCAGTGACTATTTATCTTGCATCCCGCATAGCTGCAATGGGGGAGGTGGGGAGGGGGGGGGTAGTGTGAGGCGTTTCTCCTTCTCCGCTCAAGTTCCGCTGTATAGTGCGCTATATATTTTGACTTAGTTATGCTTATTATCATTCATAAATCTGAGCATTTTTATGGGGTTCGCAAGTGAGTGTGTGATTTTTTTTTTTTTTTTTTCATCGGTCGCAGAGTCTTTAAACCACGCGCTTAACTAGGGACAAAAAAAAAAAGTCCCGATGTAAATCACTGTAAATCGGTAGTTAGAAATAGCTCATAAAAAAGTTTAGATTCATTGTAAGATGTGGCGCTATCCATCCACATCGCTGCGAATGGCTTAATTCATCCTGCTCCGGGCATGTTATTAGAGAACTTTCCCCATTGCGGACAGTCCGGAGAACATAATTCAGGAAGCACCTCGTGTTCTTGCCCGTAATGGTCAATATCCTTTGACTGCTTTTCACGCTTTGTTTGGCTTGTTCTTTTAGCTTGCAATCAATGTGCTTATTTCACTGTACTTAGAGATCAGGGTTTGATTATCTTTGAAGATTCGTTCAGCTATTGTTAAATGGTAAGGTCACTCTGTACTTTTCCAAGAGGGGAATCTGTCTTTTAATAATCGGATCACGCGCGCGTGCACACACACACACACACACACAAACACACACACACACACACACACACACACACACACACACACAACACACACACACACACACACAACACACATACACACACACAAAGAAAAAACAAACGAAGACTTTGGATTTTAAAGAAAATGAAAGAGGAATTGCAGAAGGAAATAGATTAACCAAGAATATTTACGTCTTTCGTGAATTTCTCTCTCTTTTGACTATGTTGTGTTCATTTTGTTATGCTGCAGAACACTGACGCATTTCTCGCCCTCTCCCTGAAGCCACAGCAGTAAATTAGTACTGGGAATCACACAAGAGAGAATTTTCGATTTTCAAAATATAGTTTACTGAAATATTATTGCAAGTTCAGGTGACCCGAATACCTTTTTTTTTCGGGGTGGGGGTATGCTTTCACTCTCTTTCTGATCGATTAATGTGTTGATAATGGTTGAAAGGATAATAATGATGGTAGTGATACTAATAGTGATGATAACATTAGTGAAAATAATAACGACAATAATAATAGTGTTAATAATGGTATAATTTAAAAATAATAATAATAATAATAATAAAATAATAATAATAATAATAATAATAATAATAATAATAATAATAATAATAATAATAATAAAATGATAATAATGATAATGGTAATGATAATGATGATAATGATATTGAAGCCATTGACAATAATGATAATGATAATAATGATACTGGTGGTAATGATGATGGTCATAATATTATAATAATTAAAAATATATTATTATCATAACAATAATTATAAAAATAATACCGATGAAAAAAAGGAAAAAATGTTAGCTATGATCAAGATAATACTGTTACAACTACTATTACTACTACGTATATTGATCATTGATGATGACAATAATAACAACAATAATATCCTTAATATTTCATCTTAGAAAAAAATATATATATTCACCTGCCCCTCATATCTATCCTTTTATCTTACTCCACCTATATTTTCCTCCCATTTTTTTCTCTTTCTTTATGCCTTTTCCTTCGTCTTGTTGCCAAAAAATAGTGTCTTGCTCGTGTGCTTGTCACTGTCTCGAGAAGTATGTGTCACGGAGCTTTCCCTTGGCCTAAATTCTAGAAGTTCTGCCCGACATTTTTTTCAACGTTCCCTAAGTGGGAGCATGTTAATGTCCATCACCTTAGTGCAAGGAAAAGTTGGGTGGATATGTCAGATATTTCAGAAGTTATTGGTGTGTTTATAAGTATTATTGTTGCTGTGTGTGTGTGTGTGTGTGTGTGTGTGTGTGTGTGTGTGTGTGTGTGTGTGTGTGTGTGTGTGTGTGTGTGTGGTGTGTGTGTGTGTGTGTGTGTGTGTGTGTGTGTGGTGTGTGCGTGGTGTTGTGTGTGTGTGTGTGTGTGTGTGTGGTGTGTGTGTGTGAAAGCGTATAAAGGCTTGGAGATGTGTGTATATTTGTGAACTTCTGAAAATAACGAATGTAAAAAAAAAAAAAAATCCAAATTAATCACAATATTTGAATCGGGGTTTCTGTGCATTCGCCAACCTTCCCCTCCCCCCTCCCCGCGTTTATATAAAAAAAAAAGCAAGACCGAAAACCAAAGTAAAGACTTCACACGCTTTCGCCTCGCCTGGAGAAATTCCTCAGCAACGCATTTACTTGAGAGAGTAGAGCCATTTGTCTAATTGATTCTCCTTGTATTTCAGTCAACCTTTTACCTCTCTCTACGCTTTTAGTGCTACTTAGCTTTTATTATTGTACGTTCTCTAAATCTAGCTTGTCGTCTATGTATCGTGGATTTCTTAATTTGTTCAGAAACTGTAAAAAAATAATGCTTGTAAATGGGTAGTATATTATTTTCATTATCATTATTGATATTTGTTGATATTCGTTTTGGAAACTTGCATAGTGTTTATGTGGTAAGGATGAAGACAAAAATATCAGTTTTCATCGCTATTGCCACAATTTTGAATACAATCATTATCATTTTTTTCATAAGCAGAATCATTATTATGATTAACATTGCCCATACGTCATCATTATCAACAGTTTCGCTATAAGCACCGCGGTCATCATCACTATCATCGATATCACCACCAGAGCCATTATCATTAATACTATCACTCTTCTGCTAGTACCGTCTACTACCAGAAACCTCGTACTCTTACAAAGATCTTACATATCAACTGTATATTGATTTCGAGAAGTGACGTCTCTCCCTGTATATGAAACTGACGTTATTTTATATCACTCTTTGTCGTCCAAATTGGTTGTGTCTGTTGTGTGTTTGACTGGTTGAATGAATAAGTGAATGGGTGTACATTCCTTTGTTCGTGAAAGGGTGTGCATCTGTGCGTGTTTTTCGATTTCAGTAAACCAGTGTGTGTTCAGAATTGTGGACGAATGTTCAAATAAGCTCCTATTTGTGAATGAACTTTGTTTACACCAGTGACTGTGAATGGACACCCTTTTTGTATTTGAGTCTATGAATAAAATGCATATGAGTGAGTGTGTAAGTATCCCTACGTATTTGCTACAATGTAAATGCTTCTATCTGTGAGCGTGTCCGTTTTAATAATACGTGTCCGTGTGTGTGTGAATAAGCATCAGTATGTGTCCGCAGGCCTTTAATGAGACTAAGGAGCAAATCGCAGCGATAAATTTAGTGTCAAGACGTCGAGACAGGAAAAGATGTTAGGGTTACTGTTAAGCCCAAATTTGCATGTTCGGAAGAAAGAAGACCAGAGTGAGAAAAAAATAGGGGTGAGGAAAAATGGGGAGCAAAATTAAGAAATATTTTTTTAGGGAGAGAGAGAGAGAGAGAGAGAGAGAGAGAGAGAGAGAGAGAGAGAGAGAGAGAGAGAGAGAGAAAGAGAAAGAGAAAGAGAAAGTAACAAAGAGGCGGTAGGGTAGACAAACGTAGAAATGAGAAGTCTTAGCAAAAAGAAGAATAAGAAGAATAAAGTTATACACAGAATTGAAGAATAAGACCAGGTACCAAGATCCATTTTAACTTTTTGTAGTTTAATTCTCCTTTTAATTACTGTATTTCTAGGAACTTTCACCACTGCTGGCAATATTAACAAAGATGAATCAACTCATATTTAAAATATCCCTAATAAACTTCGCTTTACATTGATAGGTAATCCTACCAAATACCAGTTACCGTAGCTCATGGACACTAGACATTTACTTCTCTCAGACAAGGATCAGCAACTCTTTGCTCCCCTTCCAATTATGAACAAGGGTTGAATAAGTGCTGGATAGAAAGCGAGAGAACAGATAACGGTTAAGAAAGAGATAAGCAATGAAATCGAGAGAAGGACTAGAAAAGAGATAATGATTTTGAAAAATGAATGTAGAATAGATGATGAAGAAGAAGAAAAGGAAGAGAAGGGAAAGCGAAAAGAAAAAGTAAAATAAGAGGAAGAAGAAGAAAAAGAAGAAAGAAGGAAAATCCTGTGCTATGGCATCCAACCGTATCACAGTTGTTGGCGGAAGACAGCCATTCACTTTCTTTTCATACCAAAACTATACACAAGACATTTTTTTTTCCTTTTGTGTCTCGTACATAAAATCTTTTCCATTTCTGTTTTATTTCTCACTCTTCGCTTCTTTCTCTTTCATTATTTATTCGTTTTCCCCGTTGCTCAGAATATACATATATTTTTTTAAACTACAGTGTAACCTTTACCCAGCATAATGCTTGCAGACATGGGCGCATTACTCCCTCTCCATCAACACACAGCAGTTAAATTACTGCCTTATATCACGCTGAAACTTTATTGTATATAATCTTTCCTTTCCTCATTTGCAAGGATAATTCCTTTGCAATTTCTGCTTGTGGTAAGTGTGGGTGTTTGTACCATTCTGTGCATAAAACTTTGCCTTTGGGTTGAGAATAGTAATACAAATTATTATTGTTGTTATTTTGTTGTTGTTGTTGTTTTTGCTGTGTTGTTGTTGTTGTTGTTTGTTTGTTGTTGTTGTCATTATTATTATTGATATTATCATTATTATTATTATTTTCACTATTATTATTATTGTTATATTATTTTATTATTTTTATTATTATTATTATTATTGTTTTATTATTATTATACTACTACTATTACTACTACTACTATTATTATTACTATTATTATTATTACTACTACTTTTATTACTTTTATTATTATCAAAATTATTATTACTATTAATTTTCATCTTTAGTGTTATATTTTGGTATTATTGTTGTTGTCGTTGTTGTTGTTATTATTATTATTATTATTATTATTATTATTATTATTATTATTATTATTATTATTATTTATTATATTAACTTTATTATTTAATGATTCATTAACTATTATTATATTATTAATATTTCATTATGTTATTTAATGATTATTATCATATTATTATTGCTGTTGTTGTTGTTGCTATTGTTATTATTATCATTATCTTATTATTATTATTATTATTATTATTATTATTATTATCATTGTCATAACTGTTATCATCATCATTATCATTCTATATCACTATAACCATTTATCACAATTTCTTTGTTCTTTTTCTTTCCTTAACTTTTCCAGGGGCCTGTTTCTTTTTTTTCTTTTTTTTCTTGAGTCTCGACTTCAAGAAGGGATGTGATCCTAACGGCTTGCTTGTCTCTGCTTAAAGTTTTCAGCTTTCGCATGCAACCGAACTTTTTCCTGTTGAGGCATTTTTTCCTAGAAATTTTCGAGTTGTCTGATTTATGGAAATTATATCGCTGTCGACCCGTTTCCTAAAAAAAAAAAAATTGACTTCTATTCCCGACACTAATTAGCGAACCTGTGATATTTACTTTTCTTCCTGGAAGTCAAAGGAATCAGAGTAAAAAAAAAAAAAAAAAAAAAATCGGGTTTAATATGCAATTCTCTTACTCTTTACTCATACTTGCTGGTTGGATGTATTACCATTTCATGTTAACGTCTGTGCGGTTTCTGTATATTCATTAACGTGTTTATTAAGTTGTTTTGTGAATAACTGTGCTGTTTGTAAAAGAATTCCTGCTCATAAATAGCGCTGTATTGAAAAACAGGCTTTAAAATCTTGTGGGAAATTTGCTGACAGAGAAAACAAAAAGAAGAGAAAACATGATGTATTTCCCTGGAATAAAAAGGCAAAAGGAAAGAGATGTCAGAGAGAAAGAGTGAAAATCTAATGGTGCAGTGGACACCGTAGTAGAGCAGAGAGAAATAGATAGAAAATGATGTGTGTGTGTGTGTGTGTGTGTGTGTGTTGTGTGTTTGTGTGTGTATGTGTTTGTGTGTGTGTTTGTGTTTGTGTG
>NC_051428.1:9585935-9588435 GCF_015228065.2 Penaeus monodon | reverse complement strand
CAAAAAACAAATAAAAAATATGCTGTTAGTGCAGAAAAACAAATTTCCAGCTGGTACACGCGACTAAAATTTACATGTCTGCACATTTACTCTCAGAAAGGCACATATGTGTGTGTGTTTTAATTAGTGTGGTATATAATAATATATATATATATATATATTATATATATATATATATATATATTATATATATATATATATATATATATAGGTGTGTGTGTGTGTGTGTGTGTGTGTGTGTGTGTGTGTGTGTGTGTGTGTGTGTGTGTGTGTGTGTGTATAATATATATATAAATATATATATATATATATATATATATGTATAATATATATATATATATATATATAATAATATACATATATATATATATAATATATATATATATATATTATATATAATATATATATATATATATATATATATATATATATATATTATATATATATATATATAATATATATATATATATATATATATATATATATATATATATATTATATTATATATTATATATACATACATACACACACACACACACACACACACACACACACACACACACACACACACACACACACACACACACACACACACACACACTGGGTGGGCAAGCCAGCCCAAGTCAGTGCTGGTCCTAAGCCCAGATAAATAGAGAGAATGATTACCTAAAAAGTTAAAACCGGCACTCTCCGTGGAAAGGAACTGGGGACCCTACCACGTACTCACTCCAAGATCATCACAACATGAAAACCACAATTTTTAGTAGACCGCGGTGACCGAGTGGTAAGAGCATCGGACTCAAGACTGTCACGACGGCAATCTGAGTTCGAGGGTTCGAGTCACCGGCCGGCGCGTTGTTCCCTTGGACAAGGAACTTCACCTCGATTGCCTACCTAGCCACTGGGTGGGCAAGCCAGCCCAAGTCAGTGACGGTCCCAGAACTGGGTAAATAGAGATGGTGACTCGATAAAAACACCGGGCGGAAGGCAACGGCAAACCACCGCGCTAAATTGCCAAGAAAATCATGGAAAATCCATGATCGCCAACGTCCTTGTAGGACAGGGCACTTAAAAAAAAAAAAAAAAAAAAAAAAAAAAAAAAAAAAAAAAAAAAAAATATATATATATATATAAATATATAAAATATTATAAAAATATATATATATATAATATATATATATATATATATATACATGCATGAATGGCCACATAAAAGGACAGTTGATGTGTCTGCACAATTTTCATATCATTGTCTCCCAATTTCTGGCGTGCAATTCACATCGCTGCCCCTAACTTTAAAACAAAGGAAAATGTTTGTCTTTTCCCTGTAATTTCTGACACCAAGCTCTTCCTATTCTCTGCAATTGTTTCTGTGTCTCAGCCTCACTGGCAATCTCTCTCTTTTCAGTCTCCTATCTTACTATAAAGGTTAAAATGAATAAATAGAAAATAAATATGTTGTGTATTAAAATTTCCCCAAATTTCATAATATGTGGTGGGGTACAGACAAAAACACACCCCCACACGTATCTACGCCTTGCATTTGCATATGTGAATATGTGTTTCTACGGTGCTGCGCGCATAGGTATGTGAATATCAACACAGAACAAATATTTAAAAAAAGCAAATTTAATGTATGCACACACTGGTATAGTTTCTCTTTCTTTTCCACAAATGGGGGAAATTTGTGTACGGAAAGCCAGGGCTTTAAAAAAAAACCCCCGGGGGGATAACCTTTGAGGGAATCAGCATAAAAAAGGAAGCACCAAAGAGAACCAAATGCCGTTTTTGATGTTATTAAACACTGCTAAATAGCTTAGTCTTTGAAGAGAAAATGGTAGGGAAGCGCGGGGAAGAAAGAGTGAAGTTGAGAGTAAGGGAAGGAAGGATACAAAGGGGAAGGAAAAGAGGGAAGGAGGGTTAAGTGACAAGGGGAAAAAGAGAGAGAGTAAGGAGTAAACGACTTAAGTTTACAACCACACACACACACAAACACACACCCCACACACACACACACACACGCACAAAAACAAAAACAACCACAAACACACACACAATATATTATATATATAATTATAAAATATATAATATATATATATATTATATTAATATTATAATATATTATATATTAAAATATAATATTATAATTGTGGTGTGTTGGGGGGGTGTGGGTGTGTCGGGGTGTGTGGGGGTGTTTGTGTGGGTGTGTTGTGTTTATTATATTATATATATATATATAAATATAATATTTTTATAATATATACATTATATATAAAATTATTATATATTAAAAAATATATATATAATAATATATATATATAAAGTATATGCATATTGTTAGTATATGGTATATATAGAAAGACATATAAGATATTTACATTTAAAATTATATAAAAATATAGTAAAAGATATAGATATAGATATCCAAATTTATATAAAAAATACATATATATATATTATATATATATATATATATAATTATATTATATAATTAAATATT
>NC_051428.1:9568435-9570935 GCF_015228065.2 Penaeus monodon | reverse complement strand
CCCACAAACGAACAAAGAAGAAAAAGCTGCAGTGCGTGGGGTGAAAGGGGAAAAAGTGAGGGGAAGAAAGTCGTAAACCACGTTTAAGTTATATATTAAGCCATTAAGGGCGAGTTGCTGCACCTTTTAATACTGCAGCGTGGACCTTAATGCCGCCGTAAAGGAGTTAGAGGCCCGTTTGTGATGGCTGGGGGGAGGGGGGAGGCAGAGAGGGAGGGGGAGGGGGAGACTGTGGGTGAGGGGGAGGCATTGGAGAAGGAGGGAGGGGGGAGGTAGTAGGGGGGGGATGGAAGGGGGGGGGAGGGAACTGAAGGGGAAGGAGGAGGAAGAGAGGGGAGGAAATAGACGGATGTTAGGTGAAGAAGGGGATTAAAGAGGAGGAGGAGGAGGAGGAGGAGGAGGAGAGGAAGAAATGAGATAGAAAAGAACAAGGAGGAGGAGGCGGAGGAGGTCGAGAAGAAAGAAATAGAAAGAGGAGCTGAAAGACCAGGAGGAGAAGGAGAAGGAGGAAGAGAAAAAGAATGAGACGGAGAAGAAACTTTCGAAAAAGAAAAACGGAGAAGGAGAAGGAGACGACAAATAAGGAAAAACAAGAGAAGAAAGAGTAGCAGGAGGAGGAGGAAAAATCGATGATAAATAACAACGTACAGTAGGAATATCGAATCCATGGAGACAATATTTAAGTCGTAGTTTCATAACCAAAAACGGAGTAGCTTCTCACGTTTAAGGAAAGACCCACGTTCTTTTTGTAAGTCCTTGAGAAAAGAGTATAAGAAGTTTTGGTAGAAAGATAGTGAAATGATAACGATGATGATAATGCTGTTTATAGTAATTATAGTAAAAAAGAGATAACAATGATAGCAATGATGATGATGATGATAATAATAACAATAATAGTAATAATAATAATAACAATAATAATAATAATAGTAATAATAACAATGATAATAATAATAATAATAATAATAATAATAATAATAATAATAATAACAATAGCAAAGATAATAACAATAACAATAATGTTAATAATCATGATGATAATATTAGTGAAAACAGTGATGATAATAACCATAATAGTAATAACAATATTAGCATTAATAACAATAACAAGGAGGAAGGACTACAAAGACAAAAAAAAAAAGAAGGAGAAACGAAAGAAGAAGAAGAAGAAGACGTGAAAAAGAAGGAAAACGAGGAAAAAAAAGAGAGAAAAAAATGACAAAGGGTACGAGGGGGAGCAGACTGTGGGAGGGGGTGCGGGGGGAGGGGGGGGAGGTCAGTGGCAAGCGTACGCGAGTTGCATTGACGATCGCAAATGAGGTCAGAGTGCCTGTCACAGGTGTCACGAACGGGAGGAAAGGACGGAGGAGGATACTTAAACAGGGAAGGGAGGAGGAGGGGAGGGGGGAGGAGAAGAGGAGGAGATAGAGAGAAAGGGAGGGGGCAGGAAGGAGAAGGAGGATGGGGGAAGGGGAGCAGAGGGGAGAAGAGGGTGAAGTGGAAACAGATGGAGAAGGGAGAAAGGGGGGGGGGGAAAACATGGATGAGGAAACTTAAACAGGGAAGGGGGGAGGAAGAGAGAAAGGGAGGGGGCAGGAAGGAGAACGAGGATGAGGGAGGGGAGAATAGGGGAAGAGGGAGAGGTGGAAACAGATGGAGAAGGGGAAGGAGGGGGAGAGAAGGAGGAGAGGAGGAAGAGGACGACGAAGGAGGGATAAGGAGGAAGAAGAGGAGATAAGGGGGGGGGGGTACAGAGGGGAGGAAGGAGGAGGATGGGGCAAAAGGGAGGAGATGGGTAAAGGAGGAAGGAGGGACAAGAGAAGAGAGACGAGGGAACGGGAGAGAAGTAAGGAGGAGGAGGGAGACAGAAAGGAAGGAAGAGGATAGGGTGAGGAAGGGAGAAGCGAAAGGAGAAAGAAAAAAGAGTAAAGTGAAGGAAAAGAAGGAGGAGGAGGCAGACGATGGAATAGCGAAGGTGAAGGAGACGGAGATAGGAAGGAGGAAAAAAAATCAAAATCATACATAAAAACAGGAAAAAACTGGATAAATGAATTAAAAAGCAATAACATAAAAATCAGGAATGAATGAATGAAAATTTAATATTTCTAAACGAATATAAAATATATCATTGAAAAAAGTTGATAAATGAACGATCTAACGAAAATAATCGAAAAAATGACGAACGAAAATAAAAACAATTAGCAAAAAATATTAAATCACAAACAAAAATACAGAGAACAATAAAAGAGATAATACGAGAAAAAGGAATTATTTATGAAAAAAAGGAAAAGGAGAAGAGACAAGAGTGATAAAATCTGGGAAGAGAGAAAGAGGAAAAATATGAAAACAAGAAAAAAGTCGAAAAAGAGGCAAAAATTAATAAAACACGAAGAAGAGATGAATGTCAGAGACAAGATGATAAAAGGAGGAAAAGGGAAATGGAAAGGAATATAGGAAGTAGTTGGAAAGCGAAGAAGAATATGGGGACAACGACGAAGGA
>NC_051428.1:9553435-9560935 GCF_015228065.2 Penaeus monodon | reverse complement strand
TATATATATATATATATATATATATATATATATTATATATATATATATATATTTTTTTTTTTTTTCTCTCTCTCTCTCTCTCTCTCTCTCTCTCTCTCTCTCTCTCTCTCTCTCTCTCTCTCTCTCCTCTCTCTCTCTCTTTTCTTTTTTTTGTGTATATATGTGTATGTATGTATATAAATCTCAGTTAAATCAACCATTGAACCTCAGTAACAACCAACTTTCTCTCCTCCACAGCTACGACGTGCGAGAGCTCCTCGGCGGGCAACCGAAGCACTGGTGGGACGCCGACCTGCTGGGCTCAAGGGCTTACTTCAACGCCGGTTCGTCGCCCTCGCACCTCCTCCTCGAAGGTCTAGCTCAAAGCGATGCGGGGCTCTACAAGTGTCGCGTGGACTTCCAGAGGGCGCCGACGAGAAATACCCGAGTCAATCTTACTGTTGTTGGTATGTGCTGGCGATCGGTGGCTGGGGAATTTTCTTTCATATGGCGAGAGTGGAAAACGGGATGTTTCTATTGGTTGTGGTATAATGTAGGTACTAATTATAATGTGCTGTTTTGCTATTGTTATTTATATTAGCATTAGCATTATTATTATATTATTGATATTTTCATCATTATTATCATCGTTGTTACTATTTTTATTATCATTATAATAGTGATGATAATGACAATGATAATGAGTGATAACACTGGTGAACAAATTTTTTGTTGCATTGGTATCACTGGTATTAACTATTCTAAATATGCTAATTTCATATATAAAATTTTTGACAGCTTATATATATATATATATATATATATATATATATATATATATATTATATATATAAATATATATATATATATATATATATATATAATATATATAATGTATATATATATATATATATATATATATATATATATATATATATATATATATATATATATATATATATATATATATATATATATTGCAGTCGAGGTATTTCAAAATCTGAACATTTTGTTTTTGTCCTACTGAGAAGAAACATTTGATTAAACTCTCATTAGATTAGCTGGTGAATTAAAAATAAAATGTTACATAGTCTCATTTATTCACAACATAATCTGGAACTTGTTCCATCAATATAAAGATTGAAATTAGTTTGAAACTCTTTGATAGATAAAAAATTATTGTTATGAAGATAAAAAAAAAAAAAAATTAAAGCTTTAAGCTCTTGCGTTTGTGGGTTGCGATAGGGCAATCTCGTTTAATGCTCCAGCAATATTATGTCATCATATGCTTGTTCCATCTCCCTTAGTAGCGCTCCTCCACGGTCTTGATGCCCTGATGGAACCGCTCCCAATGCTCGTCACTTACTACCCATAAGTTCGTAGGAAATTTATCAAGATGACTGAATAAGTAATGGAAGTTTGACACTCATGTTGCATCCAAGATCAAGAAAAACAGACAGCAAGGTTGTTACAAGGGTTTTATAGTTGTCAACCTTTTTATTACCGAGAAAGTTTTCTATTGCTGACACAAATGAAAGTCACGCTCTCCTTGCCTTACCATTCATCGTTCTGACAGTATCGAACATGTACAAGTGCACGAATCTGTGGGCCATCAAACACACCTACCTTGATTTTCTCGAATGGCAAAGCAGGGAGAGCCGAGACTATGTGTTGGAAACTTTCACCGTCAGTATTCAATGCTCTGATAAAACAGCTTCATCAGGCCCAATTTGATGTGGAGGGGAGGAAATATGGATTTTTCTCGACTGAAAATTGGATTATTGACAATATTTGACATACCAGCTTCCAGAGTCTCACGTAAAGGCCATTCTGATTCTAATGCTTGTCTTTAGCTCGGCTGTCCCACATACAAAGAAAACAGGGATACTTTATAAATCCTCTTTGTTCACCAAGGAGGACGTTCATCCATTTTGAGGTCCACGCAGAAGGTCCAGTTGTGCACGAGGTATTTTAGTAGGCCAATCGCAGTTTTAATGTCATTATATTCCTATCGAAAACACACAGAATTACTTTCTGGGACGGCTGCATAGGCATTGCCATTATGAAGTAGAACACACTTCAGGCTACTCTTAGAACTATCTAGAAATAGCCTCCAATCATTTGGATTATACGATGGAATCCCTAATTCCCGGAGAAGACCCGAAATATTTTGACAGCAAACAAACTTATTCTCCTCTTCAAAAGAAAAATGTTCATTTCAGAAGTATGAAACTTTTGTGATTTGGTTCAGTAGATCATTTTCTTGCAACTAGAATCTTGCACTTCTGCATTTATGGAGAGTCCCAAATCACACACAAGGTCATTCAGCTCTGACTGGCTAAACTGCTGAGGAGTTGGTGACTCTGATGTAGTATAAGAAGACTCGTCGAAGTCTGTTAATGCTTGAGTTTATCGTCATTCTCTTGCCTTCCGTCGCTACCTTCTTCAGATTGAGACCACCCAATAAAACAGGAATTGATAACTCATCAGAGTCTAGAGTAGTTCGAATTGCTGAGGAAATACTAGGATATGTGATATTATGTCTGTATTCCGTGCCAACGCCTTTTGCACTGACCAGACTGACCAGTTGTGTGGTCCTTTGGTTCCAGTCAGGTAATGGGAATTCCGAAAGGTAAACCCTTACGTTTCCCTTTCGTCCAGTCACGTATCCTCTTTTCGCAGTTGTGACACAGTATGTGGGGCCCATTTCTTGGCTTGGTCACCAAGAGTAAGTCCGAAGTTTGCTTTTATTGGTTCTATCCACAAAAGATGTTATATTGCGCCTCTGACGAATAGGCGAAAAGCAGAAAGCCTCAGGTTTGTTCACACATTGATGTCTCCTTGTAGCCATCATACTTTCTCGGTGATTTATAATTAACTCTTACCCTTTACATGAGTTCGACTACAATTGAAGGAAATCTCAAAATGCTGTTTATATATTGTGTCTATTACAGCATATTGCCAAGTAGCTTATGATTAGATTAAATACATTATCTAGTTATGTGGCAAAACTGGATGACATAACTGATAGGCAGATAAATGGTATTCAAAATTAAAGCAGTAATAAAAATATATATAATTGACTTAAAATTGAAGAATGGCGCTTACACCATTTATACCATAAATGCGTAAGTAATTTATTTGGCCGCAAATGGCTAAAAAAAAGAATACCTATAAATGCATGAAAACCAGAGCATACAGAACAGAATCGTTTGCGTATTTGAAATCAGCAGATAGAATATAAGAAGAAACAGTAAAGAAATATCATACAACAGAGATTTTCAAAAAAGATGTTGGCCAGTGTAATAATAGTAATAATAATAACAAAAATAATATTACTACTTATGCTATTATTATTATTATTATTATTATTATTGTTGTTACTATTATTATTATTATTATTATTATTATTATTATTATTATATTATTATTATTATTATTATTATTATTATTATTATCATTATTATTATTATTATTATTATTATGTTACAATAATGACAACACTAATGATAATGCTGATCAGGTTTCAGGTCACGAACGGTACCTAACAACAATAAGAAAAATGATAATAAAATTATGAATAATGATAATGATGATGATAATAATAATAATGATAATGGTATTCATTATTATTATTATTATTATTATTATTATTATTATTATTATTATTATTATTATTATTATCATTATTATTATTATCATTATTATTATTGTTTTTATTGTCTTTTATACTATCATCATCATCATCATCATAATATAATAATCATTATTACTAATCATCCTCATAATCATTATCAATGTTTTTTTTTTTTCCTTTTCACCATCATAATTATCTTTACCACTGATTTGACAAAGTAGTAAAATATTCCTGACTGTGTTCCCACCAGTCCTGGGACATTGCACAATTCACTGAATTGCAAAGTGCTCGATGACTTGTTGCTGCTGCTGAGTTATATTCTTCATTGAAAAAATGTTTTCGTAGTTTTTGGACAGCCAGATACAAAAAGTATATTGTTTTCTGATGTTCAGCACATAATCTACACACGTACGACGTTTCTTCAATAGCTTCTACCAATTTACCTTGTAGGGTTTGATTAAATGTACAGATTCCCTGTTACTCGATTTTCTTCTTGAGTTCTTCTTTTGTTTCTTCATCATTGCGCCAGATGCTAAGTTATCAATTTTATCATAATGCGTCCAGTCTCAAAAAAAAGGAGAAAAAAGGCATGACACTTACCCCAGACTCGATTATTCGATTTACCAAATTCTTTCAAGTAAATGACACTTGAATGTTTATTTCTAAAACATATATACAGTATATCCTGTGTTTACTGCAATGATGCTGCCTTAAACACCACTTAAGCATGTTTTCTCAATGGAAGTTTGGCGAATCGGAGTACTTCAGAGTCCGGGTGAGCCTTTCCTGAACCTGAACGCAGTGTAGTGGTTTTTAAATCATCTTTGCATACTGTACTGTATACAATGTCGTTCTTGCAAATGTTGTTTGATCCACAGCTGTTAAAAGCCCTCTCCCTCGTTTTCCCTCGAATATATACCTTGTACACTGTATATTTGGGGGGCCGCGGTGGCCGAATGGTTAGAGCGTCGGACTCAAGACTGTCACGACGGCAATCTGAGTTCAAGGGTTCGAGTCACCGACCGTCACGTTGTTCCCTTGGGCAAAGAACTTCACCTTGATTGCCTCCTAGCCACTGGTGGCCAAGCCAGCTCAAGTCAGTGCGGGTAACAGAGAGGGCTCGGGTAAAAAAACGGGACGTAAGGCAATGGCAAACCACCGCCTAATTGCTAAGAAAAAATCATGGGAAGCCCAGTATCATCAAGGGCGCGTGCCGAATGGTTAGACAATCGGACTCAGACTGTCACGGGCGGCAATCTGAGTTCACGGTTCGAGTCACCGACCGCCACGTTTGTTACCTTGCAAGATTCCCTTGATTGCTACCTAGCCATGGTTGCCACCGCCAAGTCAGTGCTGTCCAAGCCCGGATAATAGGAAAGATTCTAAAGGTACCACGGCACTCTTGTGAAGGAACTGGGGACCTACATGTACTCTCCAAGGCATCAACATGAAACTACATTAGTATCATGCTTGACACGGCGGCTCAACATACTACGTAAGAAGACAGCTGTATATTGGTTATAGCTTGCATTGCTTTGTTGTCTCATTTGATCTCCTCGTAACTGCTCTTTCAAGCCCCACTATGGTCTAGTCTGCACAATCTATTTATTGGGTGCATTGTCTTTGGTTTATTATTTTCTATTCCATATGACTGATTTGTTCACTCATGAGTTATTATTATTATCTTATTTTTGTTCTTATTGCCATAACATATCAATGAGAATCACTCTTTATTCTAATCATTTTCATTATCGTTATGGTATTTATAAAAGTGGGAAGGAAAACGCATTTACAACGAGGCCATTATCATCAATTATCTATCCATTTATCTCTTTATTTACTTCACATTTGACCCCAACATTAATTAAAAACAACCAAGCTTCATGCATGGAGGATACTCATGTTTATGCAGGCCATTCATTTTGCACCCTGGTTTATTAGCAATGTTCATGTTTATATTCATGTTAATCAAGAGTTTACAACAGTCACTCCAGCCCCGAATTAGTTGTGAAATTGGTCTCCAGCTGAGGCCTCGGTGCCGTTTGGTTGGCAGGCAGTGAAGACGAGCCTCAGTCTTTCTCTACTGCGCCTCTCCTTGAATAATCTGTTTCTGCTTTATCTCCCCTGTGTGTGATCTTCTAGGTATCATTAGTATACCACTATTATTATTGTTATTGTTACTATTGTTGCTGTTGTTGTTTTGTTATTATTATCATCATCATCACCATCACCATCACCATCTTCATCTTCATCTTCATCTTCATCTTCATCTTCATCTTCATCTTCATCTCATCTTCATCTTCATCTTCATCTTCATCTTCATCATCACCATCATCATCATCCATCATCATCATTATCATCACCACCACCATCATCATCATCATCATCATCATCATCATCATCATCATCATCATCATCTTCATCTTCATCATCATCACGGTCATCGTCATCAATATCGTTATCGTCGTCATCATCATTATTATCGTTATTATTATTATCACTATTACCATCATTATTATTATTGTTGTTATTATTGTTGTGATTTTTTTATTTTTCTTATCATTACTGTGTTTGTTGTTCTTATCATTATTTTATTTATTGTTATTATCATTGTTATATCTATTATAACATTATTTATTAACATTTTTGTCTCTCTCTCTCACTCTCTCTCTCTCTCTCTCTCTCTCTCTCTCTCTCTCTCCATCTCTCTCTACTCTCTCTCTCTCTCTCTCTCTTCTCTTCTCTCTCTCTCTCTATATATATATATATATATATATATATATATATATATATATATATATATATATATATATATATATATATATATATACACATATATATCCCTCACTCTCTCTCTCTCTTTCTGTCTGTCTGTCTGTCTGTCTGTCTGTCTGTCTTCTTCTCTCTCTCTCTCTCTCTCTCTCTCTCTCTCTCTCTCTCTCTCTCTCTCTCTCTCTCTCTCTCGCTCTCTCTCTCTCTCCATCGCCAATTATCCCTGTTTTCTCTCTTACCTAAGCTCTTTGCCTCCCTGTATCTCAGTACTCTCTCCTTGTCTGTGCACTCAATTAAATTTTCTGTTTCTGATTACTTCTCATGTCCTGTTTATTTATTGATCTATTTATTTTGTGAAATGCAACCACAAGAAGAAAAGTATCGTGGATCGTGACGTATCGAGTCAACTTGGATTCCTCATCAGACGAAAAAAGTTATTCGGTGATACTTTGCATATTCGTTAGTGTGTTTGTTTTTTTTCTCTTGTTAGTTCTTTCTTTGTATTGTCTCCCCCGTTCTGTCTGTCTATCTTACTGTCTGTCTGTCTTCCTATCTGTCTGTCTCTCTCTGTCTCTCTGTCTCTGTCTCTGTTTCTCTGTCTCTCTCTGTCTCTCTCTGTCTCTCTCTCTCTCTCTCTCTCTCTCTCTCTCTCAAACACACACACACTCTCTCTCTCTCTCTCTCTCTCTCTCTCTCTCTCTCTCTCTCTCTCTCTCTCTCTCTCTCTCTCTCTCTCTCTCTTTATTTTCCTTTCGTTTGTCTCTTTTCGTGTTAATTTGAATTATTTCTTCTTGAGCTTGACCTGTAATTCTTATAGTCACATCAGGTTCAAAAAACAAAAAGGAAGATTTAAAAGATAAAGAGATTCTTGAACTTTCTTCATTATTACTTTGCAAAATTAAAATGGTTCTTGCCTAAACTTTTCGCCATAGAGAAAGTGTTAAAAGAGTAAGAAGAAGGTGAAGAAGAAGCAGGAGGAGGAGGTGAAGAAGGAGTGGAAGTAGTGTAATAATAATAATGATAATGATAATGGTAATAATAATGATAATATTAATAATGATGATGATGATGATGATGATGATGATGATGATGATGATGATGATGATGATGAT
>NC_051428.1:9520935-9523435 GCF_015228065.2 Penaeus monodon | reverse complement strand
CACGTTCCCTCTCTCACGTTCCCTCTGTTCCCTCTCTCCCGTTCCCTCTCCTTTTCTCTCTCCCATTCTCTCTCTCACGTTCCCTCCGTTCCCTCTCTTCCGTTCCCTCTCTCACGTTCCCTCTCCTTCTCTCTCGACAGTCCGACCCCTGGACGTGAACATCCACCACCCGCGGGAACCTCTCTCGGCCGGCAGAACGTACGAGGTCCTGTGTTCCTCGAAGGGCTCTCGGCCGCCCGCCGTCCTGACGTGGTGGCGAGGCTCCGTCAGGCTGCCCGCCGCCTCGGATACGGTGAGTTGTGGCCGTAATTTTTTGTGGGTGTGGGTGTTATGGGGGTAACTTTGTGGATGTGGATGGAATCTGTGGGTTTGTGAGGGGATGTGTGGATGTGTGTAGAGTTTGCGAGATTGGTTTTTTTATTTTTTATGTAGTTTGTGGGTGTGTGTGTTTTGGGGGTATTTCCTTGCTTGTGTTGGGGTTTGTGGGTCTGTGTGTGTGTGGGAGGAGTGTGGATGTTTGTTAGGGATGTGTGTGTGTTTGGGTCGGGTGAGGGGGTGAGGATGGGTGTAGCGCGGAGGGGGAAGGGGTTCTATGGGTGTTTCCGTAAGTTGAACTGGTGTGTGAGTGTCTTCGGGGTGTCACAGCAGCTGTGCAAGGACTCTTGGGGATATTTCAATGGGTGTGTTGGGATTGCGGGGTGCTAACTGTCGATGTGTGGGGCGTCTGAGTTATGGGGAAGTTGTGGGGAGGCTTTTGTGGGTATGTCGTAGCTGCGTGGTGTTTCTCTGAGGGTTGTAGATGTGTTCTGTCGGTGCGTGGACGGGGTTTGTGTCTGGGTGTGTGATATGGGTGTTTCTGTAACGTCTATATGTAGGGTGATTTTCTATGAAGACAAATAGTGTGTCCGACAGTTAATGGGTGTATATTTGTTACACTTACGTTTTCATGTAGTCATCCCTCTCATATTACATATGATGATGAAGGTAAATAGTTCACTGTCAATTTATTCCCCTACTCCTCACTCTCTATTATCATCATATTCTTCCCCACACCCTCCCTCCTTCTCTCTCCACCTCTCCCCACTTCTCACCACATCACTTCCATTTACCCGGAATTTGCCTTTTCTCTCTACTTTCCTATTCTCCTTTACAAGCTTTGTCGTCCTCCTTCTTCTCTTCTCCTATCCTTTCCATCCCTCTCCACCTTTTGCTTTGTCTCTCTTTCTCTGTCCCTTCTTTCTTCTTTCTCTCTCTCTCTCTCTCTCTCTCTCTCTCTCTCTCTCTCCTCTCTCTCTCTCTCTCTCTCTCTCTCTCTCTCTCTCTCTCTCTCTCTCTCTCTCTTTCTCTCTCTCTCTCTCTCTCTCTCCCTCCCTCCCTCTCTCTCTCTCTCTCTCTCTCTCTCTCTCTCTCTCTCTCTCTCTATCTATCTCTCTCTCTTCCTCTTTTTTTCCCGTTTCTCTCTTCTATCTTATTTCTTTTTTATCTTTATTTTTTTTTTGTTCTTTAATTTTCTCCTCTTCCTGCCCCCTCTCTCTTTTCCTCTCCCTCTTTCCCCTACTGTTCTTTTTCCTCCTCCTCTTCTTCCTTACTCCTTACTTTCTCCTGTTCCCCATTTATTCTTCTACTCCTTTCCTCTCCCTCCTCCTGTCAATTTTCTTTTTTTTCTCCTCTTCTTTATCCTCCCCAACCTCCTCCTTATCTTCCTCCATTCTTTCTCCTTCATCTCCTCCTTCTCTCCTCCTCCTCTCTCTTTTACTCTCCTTTTCATCTTTCTCCTCCTCTTAATTCTCTTTTTCTTCTTCGTACTTCTCTTTTTTTCGTATCAATCCTCCTTTTCCTCCTCTTCCCTCCTCACCCTCTTTCATTTCCTTTTATTCTTCCTTTTCCTTCTTTTTTCAACTCTCCCTCCTACTCCTCACTTCTCTTTCTCCTCCTTGCTATTTCCATCTTCTTCGTTTTCCTCCCTCTTCCCTTTTTTATCTACGCCTCCGCCTCCTTTCCCTCTTTCTTCTTCCTCCTCTTCTTTCTCCTTTCACCTCCTTCTTCCCCGTCCTTTTCATCTTCACTCTTCTCCTCTATTTCATCTCCTTCCTTCTCCCCGTTTTCTCAGCCTTCCTTCTCCCTCTTCATCTCTCTATCTCCGTCTTTTCATTTCCCTTCTCCTCCTTTTCACAACCCTCCTTCTCCCTCATTTCATCTTCCCCCACTCGCCCTCTTCTCTTCTCCCCCCTCTTTTCACCTCCTTTCTTCTCCCCCTTTTCTTCTCCCCTTTTCCCTCTCTTTCCTTTCCCCCTTTTCACCCCCCTCTTTCTGCCGCTTCTCCCACTTTTCCACCTTTTTTCACCCCCTTCCCTTCCCCCCTCTCTCCCCTCCTCTTTTCCTTCCCCTTTCCTCCCTCTTTCCCTTCCCTCCTTTCCCCCTCCTCCCTCTTTTTCCCTTCCCCCTTTCCTCCCTCCCTCCCCTCCTCCCGCAGACCAGCCACGGCGGCAACGTGTCTTCG
>NC_051428.1:9513435-9515935 GCF_015228065.2 Penaeus monodon | reverse complement strand
CTGACCTAATTACCTGACCTAATTACCATATCAATTTAATCTTTCTTTACATCCGTAAACGCTACTTCAAATGAATATTCCTGGCGTGTCCTCAACACATTCATATCGTTCCATTAAGAGATAATTAGCCATATTAAGGACGAAATAATAAAAACATTATTAATAAAAAAAGATCCCATGAGTAAGAGGTCTCATTATGTCTTCATTAACCTCGCCGGACCTTAATTGGGATCGCAGAGTTCTTAATTACCAAGAAATCAAACAACTTCTGAAGAAACGTTTGGGAGTTCGGACACGCACCGACTACAGCAACGGAGAACGTTTTATAAGCCATAATCTACAGACGAGAAGAAAAACATATAGACGTTTGTGTGGATCTAAGTTTAACGTATTGAACACTTAGTTCTTATACTTAGACAAATACATAACGCGTCCGATAAATAAATGGAACAATTAGATAGTAAAACGGTTAAGGTAATTAGATGATATCTATTACTGGAAGGGGATAGTTATTTTCTAAGATGACTTTCATTCTCATCAAAGTTTGGAAAGTAGTTATGGAAGGTATAAGCGGGTTAAAGACTCCGTAAGATGAAAGTGATATGTAATTATAGAGTAAAGATAATATTATCGATAACGATTTTGCTAACTTCAGTGGCAATGATAAATAGTAATATCATATAAATGAATTGCTAATAAACTATTGTGTAATAATGCATAAGTAATATTGATGATTTTTAAAATCAGTGATAATAGTAATTGATAAAAGTGAATGATAATAATAAAAATAACAATAATAATGATAATAATAAAATAACAATAATAATGATAATATAATAATAATGATATATAATAACAATATAAGTCATAACATAATGATATGATTTATGAAAATGATGATATGATAGATGATGATATGAATGAATAACAATACTATGTCATACACTACTAATAATCTACTACAATGATAATTTAAAAAAATAATAATAATTATATAATATAATAATATTAATAATATATATAATAATAGTAATAATAATAATAATAATAATAATAATAATAATAATAATAATAATAATAATAATAATAATAATAATAATAATAGTAATAATAATAATAATTATTATTATTATTATTATTATATTACTTGGATAATAGTAACAATGATAATGATAATAAATAATAAAAAATAATCAAAACGCACACAGAAATAAACAAATAAAAACATTGAAGAAAAACCCACAATACAAAAACTAGATTTTTGGAAAATGAGACTACAGTTTCGAAATCCACCTGGATTCCATCCTCAGGTCTGAGGATGGAATCCAGGTGGATTTCGAAACTGTGGTCTCATTTTCAATAAAACTAGTTTTTGTATTGTGGGTTTTTCTTCCATTGTATCAACACGGAAGAGTGTTTTGTATACATAAATAAAAACATATTTAGAGACCAACCACAAATCAGGCAAAGAACACAAATTCACAAAATTCGACGCAGACATGATTCAAGAAGAAAATAATGAGGGAAAAATATCTGAAACATTTTAACATTTCAGAAAGAAGACGATGGTTGATAAAAATAATAATAATGATGATAATAACAAGAATGATAATATTAACAGGAAGCATAACACTACAAATAGAAATAGCATTCATATTGTTAATAACAATAACAATAATAGTATGGAATTAGACAAGATGAAGCAATAAAACAAAAGCAATATCGAATATTTCATAATTCCACAAAAAGGAAAAAAAAAATACCAATAATAACAGCAAATATATACTTCTTCTGATATACAGTTCTCCAGAAATGCTCTCTACATGCAAGTCGAAATATATAAGGGTCAACGAATAAAGATTATTACGATATGGACAGCTCCTATAAAATCCAGACATTGCCAATTACGTGCCAATCGGTCTTATGTGCCATGTTAGACTCCAGTGACGGCTGCCTCAGTGGCCTTCGTCAGCGGAAATGTGGAGATGTTGCTGACATCACGTGACGATGGAGGGAGGCGGACCATAGACGGATAGGTAGATATATAGATGAAGGTGATATATATATATATATATATATATATATATATATATATATATATATATATATATATATATATATATTATGTATATTATATTATATATATGTACAGTCATGTTGTTATTGTTATTGTTGTTGTGCATGAGTGTATACATGTGTGTGTGTGTGTGTGTGTGTGTGTGTGTGTTGTGTGATTGTGTGTGTATTATGTATGTATTAATATCTATATATATTATATATATTATATATATATATATATATATATATATATATATATATATATATTGCATATATATATATATATTATATATATATATATATATATATTTATATATATATTATCCTTATCTATATATATCTATTATATATATATTTCTACTTATATATTGCATGTATATATATTATGATAATTATATTATAATATATGAGAGAGAGGAGAGAGAGAGAGAGAGAGAGAGAG
>NC_051428.1:9493435-9500935 GCF_015228065.2 Penaeus monodon | reverse complement strand
TCCGTTGTAATTATCGGCTGAGCTTTAAGGCTACCGGAGTCTGAGAGAGACACCCTCTATGAGTCTCAAAAAAAAAAAAAAAAAAAAAAAAAGGAAGAAGAAAAAAAAGGGGGGGAGGCAAAACACCCAAAAAAAAAAAAAAAAATTTTTTTTTTTGGGGGGAAAAGGGGGAAAAGAAAAAAAAAAGGGGGGAAAAAAAAGGGGGGGAAAAAAAGAAAAAAAGGGGGGGAAAAAAAAAAAAAAGGGGGGGAAAAAAAGAAAAAAAAAAAAAAAATTTTTTAAAAAAAATTTTTAAAAAGGGGGAAAAAAATTTTTAAAAAAAAAAAAAAAAAAAAAATTTTTGGGGGTTTTTTTTTTTTTTTTTTTTTTTTTAAAAAAAAAAAAAAAGGGGGGGGAAAAGGGGGGGGAAAAAAGGGGGGGAAAAAGGGGGGAAAAAGAGAAAAAAAAAAAAAAAAGGGGGGGAAAGGGGGGGGGGGGGGGGGGCCCCCCCCCGGGGGGGGGGGGAGGGGGTTTAAAAAAAAAAAAAAAAGGGAAAAAAAAAAAAAAGGGGAAAAAGAAAAGGGGGGGGGGGGGGGGGGGGGGGGAAAAAAAAAAACAAAAAAGGGGGGGGGCCCCCCAAAAAAAAAAAAGGGGGGGGGGAAAAAAAATTTTTTTTTTTTCCCCCAAAAAAAAAAAAAAAAATTTTTTTTTTTTTTTAAAAAAAAAAAAAAAAAATTTTAAAAAAGGGGGGAAGAGAAAAGAAGCGGGGGAAAAGAAGAAAAAAAAAAGGGGCTTTAAAAGGGGGGGGAAAGGGGGAAGGGGGGGGGAAACAAAAAAACCCCAAAAGGGAAAAGGGGGAGGAGGGGGGGAGGGGGGGAGAGGGGGGGGAAAGGGGAGGGGGGGGGGGGGGGGGGGGGGGGGGGGGGGGGGGGGGGGGGGGGGAGGGGGGGGGAAAAAGAAGAAAAAAAGGGAAAGGAAAAGAAAGAAAAAAAGGGAGGGGAAAAAAAAAGGAAAAAAGGGAAAAAGGAAGAAGAAGAAGAAGCGGAGAGGGGGGAGAGAGGAAAAAGAAGAGGAGAGAGAGAGAGGGAAAGGGGAGAGAAAAGGGAGAGAGAAGAGAAGAGAAGAAGAAGAAAGAGAGGAGAGGGGGGAGAGAGAAAAAAAGGGGAAGAGGGAAAAAGGGCGGGGAGGGAAAAGAGGGAGAGAGAGGGGAAAAGGGGGGAGAGGAGGGGGAAAACAGACAGAAAAAAAAGGGAGGAGAGAAAAGAAGAAAAGAAGAGAGGAGAAGGAGAGAGAGAGAGAGAGAGAGGGGAGAGGGGGGAAAAGAAAAAGGGAGAGGGGGGGGAAAGAAAGAAGAAAAAGGGGAGAGAGAGGGGGAAAAAAGGGGGGGGGAGAGGGGGAAAGAGGGGGGAAAGAGAGGAGAGAGAGAGGGAAGGGGAAGAGGGGAAAGGGGGAAAGAAAAAAAAGGAAAAGAGGAAAGAGAGAAGAGAGGAGGAAGAGGGAGAAAGAGAAAGAGAGAGAGAAAGGAAGAGAGGGGAAAAGGGGGGGAAAAAAGGAGGACAAAAGGAAGAGAAGGAGGAGAGGGGAAAAAGGAGAGAGAGAGAGGGGAAGAGAGAAGAGGAAGAGAAAGAAAAAGAAGGAGGGGGGAAAGGAGAGAGAGGGGGGGGAGAAAGGGGGGGAAGGGGAAGGGGGGAAAAAGGGAGGGAGGGGGGGGGAAGGGAAGAGAAGAAAAGAGGAGAAAAGGGGGGGGAAGAGAGAAGGGGGGAAGAGGGGGGAAAGAGAGAGAGAGAGAGAGAGAGAGAGAGGAAGAAGAAGGGAAAGAAAAAGAAAAAAGGGGAGGAAGGGGGGAAAAAGAGGGGAAAATTTGAAGAGAGAGAGAGAGAGAGGAAAAGAAAAGGGAGGAGAGAGAGGAGAGGGAAGAAAAGAGAGGAGAGGAGAGAGGGGAGGAGAGAGAGAGAGAGAGAGAGGAGAAGGAGAGAGGAGGGGAAGAGGAAAAGGGAAGAAAAGAAGAGAGGGGGACAAAAAGGGGAAGGGGGGGAAAAGAGAGAGAGAGGAAGGGGAGGGAGAGAAAGGGGGAAAAAGGGGGAAAAGAAGAAGAAAAAAGGAAAGGGGAAAAAGAGAGGAGAGAGGGGAAAGAGAAGAAGAGAAGGAAAAAAAAAGGGGAAGGAGAGAGAGGAGAGAGGGGAGAAAAAGGGGAGAAAAAGAGAGAGGGGAGAGAGAAAAGGGAGGGGAAAGGAGGGAGAGAGAAAAAAGGAGGAGAGAAAAGAGAGAGAGGAGAGGAAGAGAGGGGAAGAGAGAAGGGAGGAAAAAAAAGAAAAAAAAGGGGGAGAAAGGGGGGGGGGGAAAAAAAAAAAAAGGGGGGGGGAGGGAGAAGAGAGAGAGAGGAGAGAGAAAAGGAGAGAGAAAAAGGGAAGAGAAGAGAAAAAAGGAGAGAAAAAGGGGAAGAAAAAAAAGGGAAGAGAGAAGGAAGAGAAAAAGAGGGAGGAGGGAGAGAGAGAGGGGAAAAGGGGGAAGGGAGAGAGGAGAGAGGAGGAGTGCAAAAAAATGGTTTTTCCAAGGCCGGAAGTTTTTTTTTCCCTTTTTTGGGGGAAAAAAAATTTGTTTTTTTTTTTCTCTCTCTCCCCTTTTTTTTCATTATTCATCTTAATTCATACATTCCTTCACCCATTTATTCATTCATTCATATATGCATTTATCTATTTATATATCTATTTTTTGGAAAGGGTTTGGGAAAAACAAAATAAAAAACAAGGGGCCTGAATAGGACACCCCGTCGAGATTAAAAAGCTGAATATATTGGCACATGAAAATTTTATGCACTAGAATGCACACAGTAACACTTACGCAAGCAACAAAACGAATAACACACGCTCGTAAACAGCCATGCATAGAATTGCAGGTTTTATGCTTTGGGAGAAGAAAAGAAGAAAAAAAAAAGGAGAAAAAACAACAAAGGAAAATAGTGAGTGATAGTCATATGTCTGTTACGTGGCCAATTCTGCCTGCTGTTGTGAGGGAGTTGTGACAGTCAGGAGCTCAACTTACTGAAGCTGCACAGGCATAGGGCTTGCTTGGTCTGGATTCCTTGTTTTGCTTCTGTCTGTCTGTCTGTCTTTTTTCTTCTTCTCCCCTCTTCTCTCTTCTCTTTTCTCTCTTCTCTCTCTCTCTTCTCTCTTCCCCTTTTCTGCCGCTTTGCTGTTGCGTGTGTGCATGCGTTGCCCCTTTTAAAGTGGCGTGTGTGTTTGTGTGTGTTGTCTGTGTCTCACATTCTCTTTCCTTCTCGCTGTATAGTTTCTTTCCCTCCCTCTCCCTTCATTTTCTGTAATTGAGTGTGTGTATGTGAATTAAACCCTCTTTTGCTGAACTGCACAGTGTTTTGTTTGCACTCACACTCAATAAAAGAAGTGAAGGGAGAGGGAGAGAGGAAGATTATGCATGTATACATACATACACACACACATAAACACAAACACACAAATAAATCTATAAATGAATAAATAATAAATGGATAAATCAAAAAAAATAGAAAATTTTAAGTATTTTCATGTATACATAATTTTCATGTCTGCGTGTGTGTGTGGGGTGGGTGTTGTGTGGGGTGGGTGGTTTTGGGGGGTTTTTTCTTTTGGTGGGTATTTTGTGGTGGTGTGAGGTGGTGTGTGTGTGTGTGTGTGTGTGTGAAAAGAAAAAAAAGGAAATAAGGGGAAAAATGGTAGAAGGAAAAATCAAGAATAAGAACAGAAAAAGACGAGAAAAGAAAGGGAAAACAAAGAAAATAAGAAAAAAAAAAAAGAAAAAAAAAGAGGGGGGGAAAAAAGAAAAAAAAAAAGAAAACGAATAAGAAAGAAAAAAAGGAAAGAAAAAAAAAGGACCAAAAAAAGTGAGGAAAGGAAAGGGAAAAAAAAAAAAAGGGGGTCAGAGAAAGGGGGGAGGACTGAAGAAGAGGATTAGCCTTTCAATTTTTTTTTTAAAGCTCTTGCTCTGTTATTGCTCAAGTGTTGTGCTTGCAACAGAACCTTTGCAATGGACGCTGCAGGATTATCTGTCTCGTATTTTTAGATGCGCTAAGTGAATTCTAAAAGGCAATATCAAATATTTAATATTTATGCGTAGAAAGATTGATGGAGCTTCGATAGAATATTAAAGATTTCTGTTGACTCGGCTTGTAAATCATCTATAAAAAGGTTGACGCGAATAAACCAACAATAACCGAAAGCTTTCGTGTTTCTCCCGAGGCTTGTTGACTGCGGCCGGCGGATGAGATTCAAAGATTAATTTCTCGATTTCTTTCGTCTTTCCTTTTCGCAGTTTTGAAGAACATGGAGGAACCGGGTAATTATACTAGAATAAATATAATTATAAAAGAAATCAACATAACGAAGATAAAAGAAATAAAGACCCTCCGACCCCTCAATCGTAATCATATTTGATATCAATAACATTCCGTCTTTTCTTCCTAAGTCTGATTTATCCACGTTTCCATTCTCCCCCTTCATCAATCGTCCTGATTTCCTGATCTTTATTCAATCTATTCCAAAGAAACGCGATACCTGCGTCGGGCCATTACTAAAGCAGTTCTCCATAATGATCGCGTGAGTCTGAAAATCAACATGCCAATATTTAATGATCACTTTCGGAAACTAACACAGGGGGGACTCTAGACGTTTTACGTTGTTGTGTTTTGCTTGCTTTTTTCTACTTTGTTTTATTTATATTCATTGATTTTTTTCTCATTATTCACTAGTTATTATTTGTTATATAATATATATATATATATATATATATATATATATATATATATATATATATATATATATATATATATATATATATATTTTTGTGTGTATGTGTGTGTGTGTGTGTGTGTGTGTGTGTGTGTGTGTGAGGTGTTGTGTGTGTGTGTGTGTGTGTGTGTGTGTGTGTGTGTGTGTGTATGTATGTGTATGTTTATGCCTTTCGATCTCGAAACCACATTTCTTTTATTTAATAAGCTTATATTGTCATGACTGATGTTTAGATGGAATACTAATTTGTTATTCAATTTACATTTTTTCTTTTTATCAGGCTAGCACGGAAGTCTTTACTTCCTGACACTGGGAGTCACCATTTACGTACAAATAAACAGACAAATACATGCAAGTATACAAATAGAAATCATGCGCATACACGCAAGCTAACATACAGTTACGCATGGAAGCGTGCACGCATATGCACATCACGCACATGCATATACACGATTGCAGGCACGTAACAGTGACACGCAAGAACACACACACACAGAAGCTCACTGCACAACACACGCACTAACAAGCACACATATACACACAAAAACGCTTTCACACAATCCAGCTCTCTTCCCCACATGCACAAATTGCTAATAATAATCATAACATCGAATTGTCCATTGAAATATTTTATCTTTTCTTCCACAGATACTCCCACAGCAGAGGCAGTTCTCGGGGCGTCCTTGAACCCACAGAATATAAGAGAAGGTGATGATGTTTATTTCGAGTGTCGAGTGACGGCTAATCCCAAGGCGTATAAAGTCCTCTGGAAGCATAATGTGAGTAGTTGCTGGATATGTCTGGTTACATGTTTATCCGTCTTTCTGTCTGTCTCTGTTTCTGTCTCTGTCTCTGTCTCTGTTTGTGTGTCCGCCTCTGCTCCCTCCCTCCTCTCTCTCTCTCTCTCTCTCTCTCTCTCTCTCTCTCTCTCTCTCTCTCTCTCTTTCTTTCTTTCTCTCTCTCTCTCTTCTCTCTCTCTTCTCTCTCTCTCTCTCTCTCTCTTCTCTCTCTCTCTCTCTCTCTCTCTCTCTCTCTCCCCTCTCTCTCTCTCTCTCTCTCTCTCTCTCTCTCCTCTCTCTCTCTCTCTCTCTTTCTCTCTCTCTCTCTCTCTCTCTCTCTAAAGTAGATAAAGTGATCGTAACATCAATGTTTACAAGAACAATTGTGGAAATAATTGTGATGATTTATAGCAATAGTAATAGTAGCAATAATTATGATGGACTTTTTACAGTTCACAATGGTAATGTAAAGAAACTACAAAATTATATCAATAAAAATAGAACAATAATGATACGAATTATTACAATGATAAAAAAGTATAAAACCCAATCCAAATGTTAACTAAGAAAACTGTTTAGGGTTTACTGGCGGTTATCAAATAAAGGAAGAAAAGAAATCGGAGGCACAGCAGTAGCAGAAACTGGAAAATACCAAGAACATTCCTGCATACATACAGTCTTGTAGACATTCATTGCCTGTTAGTGGAACATTGCTTCCTCTGCCGGCGTACTCCAAACAGACCACATACCCAGAGAGAAAAGAAAAGATTTTAGAGAATAATAATCACAATAAATAACTGTATGAATAAGTAAATGAGTAAATTGATAAATATATAAAGCAAAATCTATCCCCCCTCTCTTCCAACGCACAAATATTTTCATATGAAGAAGATGAAAGATTCAGAACCACGCATATATAATAAAAGATTTTAGATAACAATAATTACAAAAAAGAAAGAAGAAAATCAATAATAATGATAATAACAAAATCAACTGCAGCAATAATAACAGTGATGATAATGATGATGATGATGATAATGATAATGATAATGATAATAATGATAATAATAATGATAATAATAATAATAATGATAATAATAATAATAATAATAATAATAATAATAATAATAATAATAATAATAATAATAATAATGAAAACAAAAATAATAATAACAATGATACTACTGTAAAAATAATGTCGCTTATTATGATAATGCTAATAAAAATAATCGTGATCATGCAAAGACCTACAGGCTCTAAAGACGAGACTTCCTCCGTTGTATAAGCCAGCAGCCCTTAAAACCATGGCGTGTGCAGCTTGTAGGGAACAAACTACATCCTGCTAATTCCTTTGTTGGTTCTTTGTGTGAATGGCTTTATGCTGAGTGGAATAAAAGAACATGGATGTTATGGCAGTTCCAGAATCACTTGTGGACTGTTCTGCTGCCTTCTTATGCTGCGGTATTACGAGGGGAAGGCTGATATAAATGTCAGTGTTATCGCGTTGGTTGTTATTGGCGTTACTTTTATGTCGTTGGTGATGGTTATTATATTAATATAATTGCTGTTAACTTTCTTATCGCTATCATTTTCATGATAATAGGAAAATGATATATGATTGGTAATGATGAAGATGATAATAATGGTAATGACAATAACAAAAACAATATTAATTAAAACAATGATGATAAAAAAAATTATCACCATCATTATCATTATCATTATAATTACTATTTAATGATTATCATATTATCATTATTATCACTACTGCAACTACTACTTGTATTATTTCTATTGTTATTATTACCACTTTAGTTATTATTATTTTTGTTATTATCATTATTATTATTGTTATTATTATTATTATTATTATTATTATTATTATTATTATTATTATTATTATTATTATTTACCATCATCATCATCATCATTTTTATTATTATGATAATGAAAATTATTGT
>NC_051428.1:9432439-9434939 GCF_015228065.2 Penaeus monodon | reverse complement strand
CACCCTGGCTAACTGAACAGGCCTGGGCAAGCTGTAGTACATTTGATGCATGGTCATAACATCGTATAATAGTATCACATTTGAATTTTAGGCTATGACATTATTATAATAAGTTCTATATCAGTTAAAGGAAAGGATCTTTTATCTACTCATCTGCCACACCGGCGTACAGCTTGGGCGTGGAAAGGCATTGCTACATTTGATTTGCTAGGTGGTCTGAAAGGCTGTAACACATGGCACTGACGTATAATGTACAAGCGTTCGCTTATATTCTTCATTACACATTTTAGTTTCTTCGACATTACAGACTGTACTGGCCTGTCAGTACAATCTATACCCAAGCCTTCTTGCGGTGACCAGATCACACTGTCTTGTTCTCGTTTTATATAAACTATAGAAGAATGAATCGTGTGTAAATCGGTCATTGTGCTTTGTGTTACAGCTTTCAGTTCTTTGAGAATTAATCAACTCAGTCAAGTCCTCTGTGAAGGAAGCTTTAGCAAGAGGTACCCCAAGATCTATATCCACACTTTGCATGTCACATGCTGATCAGCATGATTATGCTTAGGGATTCCAACATGCGATGGAATCCACTCAAAACGTATATCATTGCCTCGTTCTTTGGCACGATACACATTTATTTTGATGTCATTTGTAATAATTCCTGCACCGTGGTTTACAGTGTTTAGAGCCTGGAGAGCACTCTGTTCATCGCAGAAAATTACCCTTGAGCCTCGATTCAATAGAAATTCGGTGGCCATGAGTATTCCTGTAAACTCAGTTTGCTAGCTCGGTCATGAACCTTCCTACAATCTTGGTGCTGCAAAATATTGTTTTAAATATAACAAAAACGCAAGGATCTGTCAGAGTAGCATTCATATGCATTGGACAGAGTTTTAAGAAGCTCATTTATAATTGCAAATGCATACTGTTTAAGTATAGCACTGTCTTTTTGGGGGACCGTCGTATAATATACATTTAGGTCCGACATTTCCCACAGTGGAACAGAACGTCTATGTTGGGTCTTAGTCATGGGTATGTTCAGCTGAGCTAAGTGTTTACATGTTACTTGTACCTATGGATTTGAGTATGTAGATGAAGATCAGCATCATCTTGTCCATCTTCTCCTCCAGCTGCGTAACCTTGTCACGTAGTTCGGTGGCTTCAGCACCCCCACTCGCCGGCAGCCGCGGAAAATCTCAGCGACTAAGTTATGGCGCCGATTTGGTTGGGGGGGGGGGGCGGTCGGTGCTGGGACCAAAGGGGGTGGAGCAGGAGGGGCCAGGGCAGGGAGGGCCGTGCACCCCCAGTGCCAGGCAGTCACACCTGTCATCCCACACCTGAAGCATGATGGGACAAAGGCTGGTGCATATGCAGTACTCTCTCGTCCTGCAGCACTGCGAGGACACTCCTTGGCAGTATATTGTTCCCCACATGCTGTACAGCGTGCCCTGCAGTACATAGCTACATGGCTACTTTCCATGCAGCTATTGCAAATCACAGAGGATGCCTTCCACGGCCGCACGTAGCTGGTGGGCATGTATTTTCCCAAAGATGTGGTATGTAAGGAGAGTATGTACTGGGAAATGGTTGCTCTCCTTTCCATATTATGCGGATGCGGTTGAGTGGTTGCCCATCCTTGTGCACACTTGTGGTTTTGTGAAATCTGTCTAGTGCATATGCATTTTCAAGATCGACCTCCCTCTTGTAGTGTGTGACAAGATATTCGTCATACTTTTCTTGTTTCTTCGGTTCATCACATAGTTTGAAGGTAATATCTCCAGTCCTCCAATAAGGTTGTCAATATAGTTCTGCTGGGAGCGAGCGACATACACATACGGTGTTTCCTCGCACAAGGTCGAGAGGGGTATCCCCAGGGTCGTTGCCGAGGTCATGTAGCCATTTCACTTATTCCGATTTCGTCGAAGCTTCAGGGGAGGCGAGGGTAGTGCTGTCTTACCGGCAATGTTGGGCTTTCTTTTTTTCTCTTAGCTGTCGACTTCACTAATTTACATCTTTAAGTAAGTTAGAGCATTTAGTTTAGTTTAGTCCTTTATTTACCACCCTGGCTAACTGCACAGGCGTGGGCAAGCTGTACATTTGATAAGAGCATCACTAGTGAAACGTTGGTTGAATTATCCGTAGAGTTTTCACACGCGAAATTGTATTCGAAGTGATAACAGATTAATCTTTTGAAAAGGATGTAAGTTTCTCCCCACTCTCTATCTCTCTGTTTTTATATCTGTCTATCTATCTATCTGTCTTTTATTATACATTTCAGCCCCATGCCTTCCCCTTGTTATTTTCAGCTTTCTGTTTTTTCAGAACCATTTTCTGCTTTACCCTCAATTAGACAAGTATCTATTATGATTTAAATAATTAAACAAATATTTGGATAACGATCTGCATATCAAATAACTTGCTTATATCAGTGCTTAAATCAGGTATTATTGTTTATGAATATTCTATTTTCATTATGAAAATTCTTTTTCAGTATCTC
>NC_051428.1:9402439-9412439 GCF_015228065.2 Penaeus monodon | reverse complement strand
AATGGAAACGGTCTTTTTTGAAAAATGGCAATACATTTACTAAGCTCACACACACACACACACACACACACACACACACACACACACACATCCTTATTAACACACACTCGTACACATACATTTGCAAGTGTGTGTGAAAAGAAATTCCTTCAGAATTGATAGGAACACAAAAAAAAAGAAAATAATGTATAAATGGATTTCACACAGACACACACACATCCCTATTTTTTACACACACTCGTACACATATATCTACAAGTGTGTGTGTAAAGAAATTCCTTCAAAATTGATGGGAACACAGAAAAAAAAAGAAAAAAATGTATAAATGGATTTCCTTCCTCGCTGAGATTTCGCCCAGAATCGCTGGAGAGAAATCGAAATCGGACAGGGCGGACGGGAGTCTCCTTTCGCGCCAGCTCTCTCGCCTCTGCCTCTGCCGTATTTTTTTTTTTTTTTTTCGTGTTTTGTGTATCCTCTTTTCAATTTTCTTTCTTACATACTTTGTTTGTTTCTGTTTGTCTGGTTATATATTTTTTTTTTCCTTTTTTTTCCTTTTTTTTCTTTCATCTTCCTCTTCCTCTTCTTCCTTCTTCCCTCCTCCTCTTTCTTCTTCTCCCCTCCCCCTCCTCCTTCTTCTTCTCCCCTCTCCCTCCTCCTCCTTTTTCTCCCCTCCCCCTCCTTCTTCTTCTTCTCCCCTCCCCCTCCTCCTCCTTTTTCTCCCCTCCCCCTCCTCCTCCTTCTTCTCCCCTCCCCCTCCTCCTCCTTCTTCTCCCCTCCCCCTCCTCCCCCTTCTTCTCCCCTCCCCCTCCTCCTCCTTCTTCTTCCCTCCCCCTCCTCCTCCTCTTCTCCCCTCACACCCTCCTCCTCCCCTCCTCTTCCTTGCCGTGGATCACCGCGTGTTTGCCGTGACCACGCCCTCGGGCACATGTACACACCCCACTTACTCTCGATCTCCCGAAGGATTTCGCTTATCATAAAGTTCCTGCGTGCCCTATGCGCCCATCTTCAGCAGTTGTTGGAGGAATGCATAGAAAACGCGCGTGTTGGAGGAATGCATAGAAAACGCGCGTGTTGGAGGAATGCATAGAAAACGCGTGTTGGAGGAATGAATAGAAAACGCACGTGTTGGAGGAATGCATAGAAAACGCGCCTGTTGGAGGAATGTATAGAAATCGCGCGTGTTGGAGGAATGCATAGAAAACGCGCGTGTTGGAGGAATGCATAGAAAACGCGCCTGTTGGAGGAATGCATAGAAAACGCGCCTGTTGGAGGAATGCATAAAAAACGCGCCTGTTGGAGGAATGCATAGAAAACGCGCCTGTTGAAGGAATGCATAAAAACGCGCCTGTTGGAGGAATGCATAGAAAACGCGCCTGTTGGAGGAATGCATAGAAAACGCGCCTGTTGGAGGAATGCATAGAAAACGCGCCTGTTGGAGGAATGCATAGAAAACGCGCCTGCTGTAATCTCTCCTTTTATTTTATTCTGTTGTTGTTTTACTGTATTAAAACTTATTTATATTGCTTATTTTTATCCTTTGTAAATCTTTAAATAAAATACGGACTAATAACTTGAAAATAAATGAATGAATAAAGGGAGTTTGAACATAATCTTAAATCTATGATTTATTATTTTAAAACATTTTATATACATTTTATTTAATCTATTTATTTTATAGTTATTTTAACCTTTCATAACTTTTCAATACATAGTTAAAAAAGAAATATTGAAAGAGAGCCACCGTCAATCATACACACTCCCGCGCTAAAAGGTAACAAGGAGGGGAAGTGATTGCAAGGTCATTAGTGACGAATGCCTTTTTAGATTGGAATGTTAAAATATTTAAAACGTTACAAATCTATCAATCACAAATAACTATACAAATAACAGAAAATATTGGGAGAGGAAGTGAGAAGCACCTAGAAAGGGGTTCTCGTGGTCGCTTCGGGGTCCGCAGAGGTACTGACTTGAGAAAACCCCGGAATAATGGTCCCTCTCTGCTGAAAAGGTAGGTAGTTGTGGAGTATTAATCAGTGAGATATTGGGAGACATTTGTGTTCTTTTGAATCGTCTGTGAATTATAGAGATCGGTGCCTCTGTTTACTTCTAAGTTGTTGTTAAGCATTTTAAGTTCGTGGTTTATTTCATTATTTTACTTATTTTAGTTTTTTGAGTGTTTTACTTTTTCGTTTTAGGTTTGTCTTATTGATTTTAAGTTACAATTTCGCGTTTAAGCTGTGTGTTTTACCTGTGTTTTAATTGTGTTTTCCTTGTGTTTTCTCGTTTGTGTCTGAATAAATATTTTTAACGGTTTGATTAATTCACATGTTTTCCATACCCTCTAGTAACTGTAACGAAAGGCATAAGTTTCTAACGGACCTGTTAAGAGTGTAATGAGCCCAGTTAGAATAAAAGCAACATTAAACCGTATACCATCTGCGTTTATGGAATAAATCCCTCGCACGCGCCTCTCTACCAGTCTTTTACATTCTCGCACAAAACACATACACTCATACACACATACATACACCTACCCACTATCTCTCCGGTCCTTCCACGCTTCCGCACACTTCGTCATTTCTTCTTTACATACACATAAACGTTCCCATGCGTCAATTAAATGGGTGGAGGCAGATTCTTTTAAATCTAGCGAGATGTAATCGTTGCTACATCCTCCTCCGCCTTCTCGATCCCCTCCTCGTCGCCGTCGTCTTCGTCCTCCTCCTCCTACTCCTCCTCTTTCTCCATCTCCATCTCCATCTCCATCTCCATCTCCATCTCCTCCTCTTCCTCCTCCTCATTCTCCTCTTCCTTCTCCTCCTCCTCTTTCTCCTCCTCCTCCTCCTCCTCCTCCACCACCACCACCACCTACACCTCCTCCTACTCTTCCTCCTTCTCTTCCTCTTCCTCTTCCTCTTCCTCTTCCTCTTTCTCCTTCTCCTCCACCTCCTCCTCCTCTTATCCCTCCTCCTCCTCTTCCTCCTCTTCCTCCTTCTCTTCCTCTTTCTCCTTTTCTTCGTATTTTCACCTTTTACTCTAACTCTTCCTCTCCCTCCTCTCACTTCTCCTCTTCTGTTTTCTCCTTCTTTTTCCCTTTTACCCTTTCCTCTTACTCTTCCTTTCCCTCCTCCTCTTCCCTCCTCTTCTCATTTGCTACTCCATCTCCTTTTTCTCCCCTCCCCCTCCTCCTTCTTCTCCCCTCCCCCTCCTCCTCCTTCTTCTCCCCTCCCCCTCCTCTTCCTTCTTCTCCCCTCCTCCTCCTCCTCCTTCTTCTCCCCTCCCCCTCCTCCTCCTTTTTCTCCCTCTACCTCCTCCTCCTCCTCCTCCTCCTCCTCTTCCTCCTCCTTCTCCTTCATTTTCTTCTCCTTTTTTTTCTTCTTTTTCTTCTTCTTTTTCTTTTTTTTTCTTCTTCTTCTTCTTCTCAGCCTCCTCCTCCTCTTTCTCCTCTTCCTCCTCTCCCCCCTATTCCTCCTCCTCCTCCTCCTCTTCTTCTTACTCTCCCTCTCCCTCTTTATCTTCCTCTTTATGCTACTCCATCAACCCTTTCACTTTTTATATATTTAATTATTGCACTGAAGGAAAGTGAGTTCCATGTACCTGAGAAATGTATTCACCAGTTCTATTTACACTTATGGCAATAGTACGTTCCCACATTAACAAATAAACAATACATTAATTAATAAGAAATAATAATTTTGTCGCAAATAACATAATAGAAAAATTGCGTAATAATTATGATCAGCCCGAAGGCAAATGGTTTGATTTTCATCTTTATTTCAGGTTAGTAATGGCTCTGATAATTTTTATTAATTATTATATCTGTAAACTATTGCAACGAATCTTATAATTACTACTGTCAACGCTGGCATTATCACTATTATAATTATCATTGGTCATGATAATCATATAATGATTATTATTATTACTATTACCATCATCTTTATCCTTATTAATACTGTTATTTGTATCATAATTATCAACATCATCATTATCTTTGTTATTATCATTACCATGTCATTATCATTATCATAATTTTAGTGTTGTTGGTATTAACATTATCATTATCTTTATCATAATTTTATTGTTGTTAGTATTAACATTATCATTATCATAATTACCATTACTATAATCATCATTGCCATAATTATTATAACCATAATTATCATGACCATAATTATCATAACCATAATCATCATTACCATAATTATTATCATAATTATCACTATTATCATATTTATCATTATCATATTTATCATTATCATTATCATAATCATAATTATAATCATCATTATTATAATCATCGTCGTGATTTTTATCACTATGATTATCATTATCATTAATATATTTTTATACTTTTATTAACATCACTGTCATTATCGTTATCATTGTTGTTATCATCCCCTTTTCATTATCATTATTATTACTATTTGTAGTAGTAGTAGTATTGTTATCATTATTAGGAGCAGTACTATTATATTTATCATAATTATTATCTTCATTATTATCATTATCACCATGTATGGTTCCAGGGCCTACGGGATGCTGTCACCACCCGCTTAGTAGGTTCAGAAACCGTTTGTGTTGTATATGGAACGTGAATGTTGTATAAGAGAATGGTGGAAGGAATGTACAGAATGTGTGTGCTGAATGTTGGATGTGTGTAAATGTTGAGCGTCTGCGTGGACGTGTTTGGAAGAAAAATGCGAGATCATAGAATTATTATTCTTCATTCGGTCTGAGCATCCACTTGCTGGAAGCGGGAACCCAAGTAGGGCAAAAGTTATGGTCTTTTCTACAATATCAGCTTAATATACTCTGATTTATCTAGCATCTTTACAGCCTTTCAGAGGTTGCGAGATATTTGAGTGACCAGCAATGTGCTGTTTAGGAGATCCGAGTCCGAGAGAGTTTTAACATTCAACCTTGGTCTGAACCAGAACTTATTTTCTGACTGGGACAGAGTAAAAGCTCTACAATGGTATGATGTTTAATTAACGAGCAAATTGCACTCACTAGGGAGTTTTACAGGTAATTCAGTAACGAAAATAGATAAAGATGTGTGCATCACCAATTTATCACAGCGGGGATGATGCAAGTGAAAACCAACATACTATGTACTTAAAAATATTATTACCCCTAAGTTGTTGTCTCAACTGCCTTAATGTTTTTATCCTGAGTGTCAGTACGAAAACATACGAATCCCTTAGGTAAACAGGATAAACCCCAACTCAAAACGGGGATTAACTTAGGGAAGAAACTAGTGTTAATAAACATTTTATAAAAACACTTGTGTAGATACAAAAATAAAGTGTACAAGAAATAATTTTGAGACAAAGGCCAAAAAAAAAAAAGAACACCAAAGGGGTACCAATCACGAAAACTATCTAATCACCCACAAGGTCAGGCAGGAATCAACTGAGGCAACAGATCGAGTTAAAGAAAAGATCCTGACGCTTATTGAAAAAGTCTAAAATCTTTCTCCCAGGAGGTACGGATTCACAAACTGAGAGATAAGAAAACTAAGTGATAACTTAGTTTCGAACATTAATGGCATCGCTGGAGGTACAGATCCTCAAGCAGTGTCCCTTCTATGTGAAGTGGTCCTTTTATGCCCTCTGACACTTTGGCTCACTGAGGACGGTGTGGGATTTCGCCAGAGTACACCTGCAGATGGTAATGCAACATGCCACACACAAAAGTCCAAACGAGAACAGAAAGTTACTTTGGGAGAAGACACGAATTCAGTAATTCTGGCGCGAAGTGAAGTAAATCCCAAACGAGCACAGGTCTAATAACACTAAGAGCGGGTCCACAGCACAGGACAAAAATCAGGACCGAAGTTGTTTCCCTTCCCAGGCAAGAAAGACCCCCAGGCAAGACCCCAGGCATTGCGCGAAAAGATAATATGCAAGAGAATTACTGGAAGACCAACGCGCTAGTTCAACAGGCCAGAGGACCCTAATTACCATGTAAAAAAGAGAAAGCAACTATGTGACGACCATTTCTTCCTTCAGGGATTATCATGACATTTTGGAAGCGGCGCCGAAGAGAAAGAAAAATGTAAAAAAAGAAAAAGAAAAAGAAGGGAAAGGAAGCTTAGGAAAACTGATAATACACAGTTTAAGTTTCGGATTGTATATATTAACAATATTCGACTGAAAATAAATAAATCTTGATTTTTTTCCTCTTGGTGGCTTCAATGCCATCCAAATAATAAGACTTGGTATAAAGTACACCCTGTGTTTATAAAAATAATAGTTCACATTAGTTCATTAACATTAGTTCATTATTAGCGTTGGCCGCGACTTATGAAGGCACACGCGAGCCGAGAGAGAGAGGTGCTAATGGGGGGAGGGGGAGAATTGATAGCACCCTCCAGCCGAGAGAGCGAGTATGCGGGGCGAAAGACACTATTCAGGCGGGTGTGCAGTATCCAGCACGCCCACATTTTGAGCGAAGAGCCCAGGATCTCGCCCTCTCAAGCCGAGTGGGCAAGGCGCAAGGACACAGCTGGTCCAGCACGAAGACAGCAACTAGGGCGCAGGACTGTTCGGTGAAGCTGGCGCGTTAGCTTTTTGGTAGAAGAGGCAGGCATAATGTGGCAAGCTCAAGACCCGGACTCAACCATGTGGCGCCTGAGGATGATGTCAGTCCCGGCGAAATTGGCCTTAGAGTCGGCGAATGCGCAGCCGTAAACTACAGTTATCATTGTTGTCATTATTATTATTATAATTATCATTATCATAATAATAATAATAATAATAATAATAATAATAATAATAGAAAATATTATTATTAGTAGTAGTATCATTATTATTGTTATTACTTTTATTATTATTATAGTTATTTTTTTATTATAATTATCATCGTGGTTATTATTATTACTACTAGTATTATTATTACTATTATTGTTATTACTGCTACTATTATCATTATCATTATCATTATCATTATCATTATTATTATTATAATTATCATTATCATAGTTATAATTTTCATTCATATCATCGTTTTATCCACATTACCCTTATCATTATCATTTTCATCATTATCATTAATGCTATTTTTATTTCTCTTCATTTTATCATTACTATTCTTATTATTACTAATACCATTACCATCATAATTCTTATCATTATTTTTGTCATTATTATCTTTATCATTATTATTACCGTTATTATTATTAGTAGTAGTATTGTTGTTGTTGTTGTTGTTGTGTTGTTGCCTCTTTGCATCAACATTATATATTATCTCCTCAATATCTGATATAATCTTAATAGTTCATACTAGTCATATTTCTCTCACAGATCTTACTCTTTCAACTTGTATTAATTTGTTTAGGAAAGTTCACAAGTTATTAGAGAATCTACAACTAATTTATTAACTGTAAAGTATTATATATAGTAAACATGTAAAGTCAATCACATAAATTTATATGTCAATAATATAACATCTGAGTTCATTATAATCCAGTACAATAATTATACCATATTAATTATCCATCTTTTAACTTTAACAAATAACTTGTCACTTTACTCTAATTGTTAACTTAAAACAAACCAATGTCAATGCTTAAAATAGACGTAAGCAGTTAATAAAAGAATTCCTTTCTTCACATACAATGATTGAAATCATAAAAATATTTGTAAGCAAATTGAAATACAGAAATTAGTGAGAATTATATTTAGGCAAGATGAATTACTTATACCAAGCAATTTAAAATACTAAGTTCATGTCTTTACACAATTACTAACTTAAACTCAAGATTATCTCCATCAAAAGTGAGTACATTCTGAAAATGGACATAAAATGTCTTGTGCTTAATCAAGCAATCATAATACTGAATTAATATTGCTAAGCCGCAATTAACTCAAGCAAACTTATTCTAGGAAATACTTAATGATTACATACAAAACACAAACTTATTCTTACGCTCTACCGGAAATTAACAATCATCATCACTGTTAAGTCACACTTCCGTAGAGCTGAGATCTCTTAAAAGTAAATAATTAATTCCTTACTCTCTATGCTAACTCAATATATCAGTACACTTAGAATTCAAATCTATATGTCTTCAATTATATCATTCTTCAAACTTGACAATCAAATCTATAATTATTCCATTATATAATTATTACTTCTAAACTGAACTTAGTCAGATACAATCCTTGGTCCTTTATATAGTCATACATCAATCAAGAAATACCTATAACCTACTTAATACACATTTTCCATAGCACATTCCCGTCCACCATGTTCCCCCTTAAACAAGAAACACTTAAATTGCTTCAATAGGGCTTACCCACAAATGCCACCAAAGTGACATGGCTGCAAGGTGCTACCAGGGATGACTTTCAAGACCAACTCCAAACTTCTACTCCTCCGTTGGTCTGTCTCGACCCGTCTTTTATCCCCGCTATGGGGGCCCTTCCGGTCACGCCCTTAGCAGTTATCATGAATATAATTATAATTTCTCTTCACTTATTTGAAAACTATCTGCGTCAGGACTTTCCTATGTCCCAGCAAATTTTCAACACTGTATTTATCACTTTAACTTTTGTCTATCTGCCTTCCGTGTTATTTTCTTGATACCCGACTTGAATATTGTGATATATCTAGTGATCGCCTCCAACTAGTTGTTTTCGTATTCGTGGCTTCTAGAAGCTTCTGTTAGTCATGGCGTGAACCACGCGCTCAGTTTGACGTCATGGGTCATCTTCCTGTTTACCATCTTTTCATCTGACCATTTTTTCTGGATTTCGCCCTCATCTTCGCCGTATTGTTCTATTTTTTGATGTAGCGACCGGATGGTGCGTCCGCTCTGCCTCGCGTTGTTTACGAATAATGCGTATCTGTCCACGACAGTTGTTGCTGTTATTATTATCATTATCGTTATTATTATCATTAATAGTACCATTACTGCTACTACTACTGTTACTACTACTATTAGTTTTATTCTTATTATTGTCATCATTATCATCATCATTATTATTTTTGTTTATTTTGATACTATTATCATTATCACCATAATTGCATTATCATTATTATTATTATTTATTAATATCAAAATCATTATCATTACCATTGTTATTATTATAATTCTTAGAATTATCATCACCATTATCATCATCATCATCATTTTATTTTTATCATTAATAATAATTATTACCATTATTATCGTTCATATTGTTTTTATTATTATTTGTCTTATTACTATTTTTATCATCAGTTTTTTTTTTGTAATTATCATCAATATCATTATTATTATTATTATATCATTGTTATTCTTATTATTACCATTATTACCGTTATTATTTTTATCACTATTAATATTATAACCATTATTATTATCGGCATAGAATATGTCAGCTCTCATCAATCAAGATGCTCAAAACACTCCATGAGTAGAATGATTTAATTATATTCATATTGATATGTTATCATTATCACTAGTAGTAGTAGTAGTATGCTTATTATGATTAGTACGATTATAATAATAATAATTGTTATTATCATTATTATTATTATCATTATTATTATTATTATTATTATTATTATTATTATTATTATTATGCTTATATTATTATATATTATTATTATGCTTATCATGCTTATCATTATCATTATTATAATATATACATGATGATATATAATAATTATTATTATTACTATTATCATTATTATTATTATTATTTTATTATTATTACTATTATTATTATTACTTTATCATTATTTTACTATCATCATCATCACCATCTTCATCTTCATCTTCATCTTCATCATCATCATCATTATTAACATTATCATCATCATTACTATTACCATCATCATTATTATTATTATTCTATTATCATTATCATCATCACTATCATTATCTTTATTTTTTATAATTATCTTTATTATTATCATTTTCATTAATATCCTTATCATTGTTATTGTCACTATATTTTTCTTCTATTATCAATATTATCATCATTATCATCATTATTGTTTTATTTCA
>NC_051428.1:9382439-9384939 GCF_015228065.2 Penaeus monodon | reverse complement strand
TTATGTTTCTGACTTCCCACTATTATTGCTGAATCCTGACTATCCCAATAGACGAAAACAACATAGCACACAAATCAGATGCCTTCCCGACTCCCGACTCCGCCCTTTGCGCTCCTCTGACCGCTTCCTTTGCTCACACACCACATTCCACTCTGTTCGATCCGTCGAACTCTCCCTCATTGATCCAAACATTTCTCTTCCTTTCATGAATGTTCGTATGTAATCCAAGTGTCTAAAATACAGCTTCATCTTTATCAATTTCATTCTGTCGCATCATACAACTTATTTATTTTTGGTTCTATAACTGTTTTTACTTGTGGGTAGTGTTTTTTATCCTATCGACGCATTAGCGCATCGATTACCTAACAATACTGACGGGATGATCACCATGTACTCGCTTTTCTTGTCACTGTATTAAGCTGTTTCCTCTGTCGTACCTGCAAATGCATTTTATACATAATTATTGCAGTCGTATAATCCTCTTGTCCACATATATATTTATTTATTTATATTTTGCTAATTTAGATTATTTATTTACTCCATCGTATTTTACCCCATATGGTATCTTCCTGTAATTGCATTTATAACCATTATCATGTTTTTAGCTTAGTTAGCATTGTTTAGATAGCTGCGCCTTATATTGTTTTTTGATACCTTGTTGCGGCGGACCGTCGTGGTAGCGTGACCGAGCGATGCATGGCCCTCATGATACCCTGTACGTAGACCCATGACACACACTAGTACTATTTCTACCTATTGCTCATTGTCATCACACATATAACACTATTAGCATATTACATATCTTATGCAATGTGAGGCCTCTAGGTTTCCCTTCTCCTACCCCCCCTTCCTTTTTTTTCCTTGCCTCCCCCTTACTTGTTTCCTTTTCTCTCTTCCTTATCTCTCTCTCTCTCTCTCTTACTCAACCCTTTCTGCTCCTCCTCCTCCCCTCCCTCTTCCACTCACTCACCCTTCCTTCTCATTCTCCTCTCTCTCTCTCTCTCTCTCTCTCTCTCTCTCTCTCTCTCTCTCTCTCTCTCTCTCTCTCTCTCTCTCTCTCTCTCTCTCTCTCTCTCTCTCTCTCTCTCTCTCTCTCTCTCTCTCTCTCTCTCTCTCTCTCTCTCTCTCTCTCTCTCTCTCTCTCTCTCTCTGTCTCTCTCTCTCTCTCTCTGCCTCTCTCTGTCTCTTCAATACAGTTTTACTCCTACCTCTCCTCTTTCTCTTCCTCTCTTTTCCTTTTTGTCTTGTTATAGTTCTCCCTGTTCTTCCTTAGTTTCTCCTTTCTGTTCATATTTCTGCTCTCCAGATCTCTAGCACTTGTATTCATGGTTTTAGCTTTTCCTTATGCTAGCCTAGCTAAGTCTCACAACTTTCTTCTTATTTGTTCATCTTTGTCTGTTTCCCCTCTCTATACACTGTTGCCCTATCCTTCCTTCTACCTTTCCCCCCCTCTTTTTGCAATACTCTTGCCCTTTTATTCTATGGTACTCATACTATAGATCTACCCTCACTATGCTACCCTCACTAGATCTACCCTCACTATGCTAGCCTTTCTCTTGCCTATACTTTATATCTATCTGTAATCATCCCTGATCTCTCCCTACCTTTCCTTTATCCTAACTCTTATTTCTACGTCCCTATTACCCTAACTGAACCCTTAACCCTTTATCCTGACCTTATCCCTGGCCAACGGGAATTCGTATGATCCTGGAGGAGCCACAGCAGACGGATCGCCCGACACTTACATTTATTTACTTCATATTATTTTATGTATACGCAGCTCTTGTTGTATAGTCGAAAACCATGTACATATGTATAATTCAGTTTATAATTAGATTGTATGCTTTGTTTACTTGTTGATGTCGGGCATTTTAGAACCGCGGGGCTTCGTGATACCGAACTGCCGCTTAGTTTTACATTTTTTTATTTCGTGTTGTATCAGAATTTTAATGTTTTATATGAGTTCTGTTTTTGAGTTAAATTTTTTTGTTGATCTATTTTTAGTCATACAAGGCCAATCAGTTTTTTGTGTGTTCTTTTAGTTAATAATTATAAAAGTTTCGTGGCACATTTTTTTTGCTATTATTCAGTGCAGATTTTATGTATTTTAGTATCTTTTTTATTTTAAGCATGATGATTAGTGTTGTCCATTTTTTCTGTTTTATCGTTTTTATGGTACCTTTTTGATGACCATTTTTATGCCATAAATATTTGTATCTGCACTTTCTTTAAACTTTTATTATTTTTATATGTTATTTTTAAAACTGAAAGTAGATGTATTTTACTCTGTAGTGACTATTACCTGTTCCTGTATCAAAATTGTATTTCAAATAATTCTGGAGAAAAAGTTGATGTTTGCATTGTATCTTGTCCCGCCTATATAAGGGGGGCATTTCGAGTGAATAAAGTGTGTCAAGTCGAACGTGTGTTTGTATGCTCCTCCCCATGGATCCTACAGTGATTTGCCGACGAAATGGAACGAAAAAGGTTGTATCTGAGC
>NC_051428.1:9374939-9377439 GCF_015228065.2 Penaeus monodon | reverse complement strand
ATATATATATATATATATATATATATATATATATATATATATATATATATATATATATATATATATATCCATCCCAACCGGCAAGTAGAAGTAGTGTTAACAAGGCTGAGAATCGGGCACACAAGATTGACTCACGGGCCGATGATGGCTAACATTGAAGCACGCTATGAGGGATACCAAAAGCCACTAACAGTCGCACATGTATTTGCAAGATATGCAGCATTCTCAGACCTAAAACGTATGTACTTATCTCCCCCATATACATAGAAAATGTATTGGGGAAGGATTGTGACATAAGTTTTATCAGTTTCCTAAGAGAGACTAATAACATTTAAGTATGCATAATATTCATGCAATAATGTTATACTTTTAAAGCATAATATTTATGTTGATTTGATTTTTGATATAGTATTTATTGTTATTTGTTTTCATTTATAACAGACATTATTTCTTGAGAGAGTTTTAAACTTTTGAAATATTTTAACATTTTAATCCCACGAGATATTAGCCGCTAATGATTTAATAATTTTAGATAATGTCAATCAATCCATTGATTCAACTCTTCACTTATCAGCCTCGTACTTATTTACTGATAAAGATGATAAAGCAAAGAGATGCCAACACGTCGACAGTTTTTAAAACTCTGGAAGGAGGTTTACTCTGAATCAGGTTTATTGAGCAGAACGTAAAAAACAGAGAAAAAAAAAATCCCTTGGATATATACATATGTTGAATTTTCCTCGTCTCTACTGAAAGAGCAAAGGTCTTATCTTCCCTTTTAAATAACGATGAAAATAACAATAAATGACTTAATGAGCCGGATGCGCATTATGGGTGAGATTATGGCAGATTACTTTAGAAATTATTAGAGGAAAGATGGTTAAAGCTAAAGCTCTATTGATTTTGTGCGAAAACGGTTAGATCTATCTACTTGAAATATAGTTTTACGAAATTACTGTTAAATGAATTGTTATGATGAAAAGTTGGCGGGGTAATGGTTGTACCCAATCAATGCATAAACAATAACTGGGAACAGTTCTTAGTAGCATTAGCGAAAGTGCTGGCAAATTACCCGTTGCACTTAGTTACTATTAACAGAACAGTTATAACGAACTTTTAGAAGGTGAACAGTTATTCAGAATGCTTACTTAAAGAAAAGGCTCTAATGAAATGTTTTCAAGAGAAAGAGATCTCTTGAATTATAGTCAGCCCGACGGTTAATGGATCCATCTGGCTTCAAATGGCTATAAATGTAAGATTTGGCAACGTAAAGGTGTGGGCATTTTTACATCCTTTGGCGATGACCTTCCTCCCATTAACTGAAGAAGCCCACGTTACGCCTCCCTTTTTTTCGGTGCATTTCCTCGTCGAGTTTCTTTTCTTCTGAAGAAGGTTGATTTCCCTGACAACAATTTCTCTCTCTCTCTCTCTCTACTCTCTCTCTCTCTCTCTCTCTCTCTCTCTCTCTCTCTCTCTCTCTCTCTCTCTCTCTCTCTCTCTCTCTCTCTCTCTCTCTCTCTCTCCTCTCTCTCTCTCTAGCCTCCGGGCTAGTACAGTGGTAACGTGTCGGCCTCTCATCTGAGGGGTCGGCGGTTCGCGCCCCGCCCAGGCGCGAGAAGTTGCAACTGTCGCCTGGAGGTTACTGCTGTGGCTGGGCACCACGGCGGGCAAGGACTCGGTTCGGCCGAGTCAGCAGCAGCTCATACACGTGAGCAAAAATCAGACAGACAGTATGTCACACCAAGAATATCCATTGTATCAAATGGAATCAAAACCAAACTTTAAACTAAACTTAAACTCTGTGTGTGTGTGTGTGTGTGTGTGTGTGTGTGTGTGTGTGTGTGTGTGTGTGTGTGTGTGTGTGTGTGTGTGTGTGTGTGTAAGTAATCAATTAGAATAGTAATAATTAGATCAATAACAAAAAATATAACAATAAGTATTATGGTAATGATGATAATGATATTCTCAGTTGCTCAAATACTGTAATAGTAATAATGATTACGATACTGATATTGTTGTTTGTTGATATTGTCCATTTTCATCAATCTAATTGCTCGAGGATCCCCGACGGAATGAGAAAAAAAATATTATTAAATAACCTTTTTTTTTTCTTTTTACTGTTAGGAATCTAAGTGAATTCTATAATCGAAATTATTGGTTTCCGATACAAGTTTTTCGTAAATAGATTTTCCTCAACTTCAGCCAACGCGCACACAAGAAGGGTTCACTCTACCTAGGGAGACAATGGTCAGGCCTTTTCTGTTCCGCTTCTGTGGAGGGTTTTGTTGGACCCATATCCAAGTAGCCGTAGGGGGCATGTCCGAAGAGTAGAATGCGTACTAAGGGATAATGCGGTAGGGTAGCAGTTCCTTTCTGTCTCGGCTTTGACCCTAGCATGCTGACGTCAGCATACCAGTACTCACATTTGAGTCGAATGAGAGGGACAGCGTGCACTCTAACACTGAGCTGTGCCAACACTCTTGGGAGGGTAACGATGATA
>NC_051428.1:9364939-9367439 GCF_015228065.2 Penaeus monodon | reverse complement strand
AACATCAAACTAATTAATTCCTTACCGTGAGTCAGCAGATTTCTAACTTTATACATGAAATCTATTAAATGCTTAATATGACTATCAGAGAAATATCCCATAAAAGGAAACTAAATGATGGCGGATAACGGAACTACATTACGAAATAAAAGGCCTTAAGGGAACGCCTTGTCTCTAATTTTCGGAAGGCCATAGAAATACAGAATAGAGGGAGGAATCCTTCTGAAACAATTTTGTTACACACACACACACACACACACACACACACACACACACACACACACACACACACACACACACATAATATATATATATATATATATATATATATATATATATATATATATATATATATATATATATATATATATATATATATATATATATATATATATATATATATATATATATATATATATATATATATATATTTTATATATATATATATAATATATATATATATATATATATATATATATAATATATATTATATGGTTTTATGTTGTGTCGTGTGTGTGTGTGTGTGTGTGTGTGTGTGTGTGTGTGTGTGTGTGTGTGTGTGTGTGAGTGAGTGTGTTTGTTATCAGTTTCTTATATCTGTTTATTTATTTATTTATTTATTTATTTAATTTCTTCAGATTAGAGAGCAACGGTATGCAGTAGCAAAGGAGCATTTCCAGAATTACTGAATTTCATTAAGTAGCGTCCATGACAATCATCAAATTAAACTTGTAATACTGACCACATTCAGTGCATTAGAATTATGGACCTGAGGCCAATACTGAAAACCCAGGTCAATGAAATACCATTCATGTTGGCAAGCTATTGGCGCGAGATTTTAATAGAAGAGATTTCAGTGATTCATCGACCATTGTGAAAGAAAAAAAATGTTACTATTCAATAGTTTTTTTTCATCTGCTTATGAAAATGCAAATAAGTTAGATATTTCTTTTTATGAAACCTTTAATTGAGGGAAATAGAGGGAGGTGAGAAATATAAGTTATACAAGCATCAGAAGAAAAATAATTATAAAAATTATGATAAAGGGAATCTAAAAAATAGATAAAACAAGAGAAAGGAGAAGGAATGGGGAAAGAAAACAGCAAAGAATATGACAAAATAATATTGTTGGACAGTGAGAGTGAGAAAGAAAGGGAGGAAGAGAGAGAGAGAGAGAGAGAGAGAGAGAGAGAGAGAGAGAGAGAGAGAGAGAGAGAGAGGAGAGTAGTAGTAGTAGTAAAATGAGGGTGGGAGGGAGGGAAGGGAGAGAGAAACAGATAGAAACATGAGAGGAGAAATATTACTAGACAAAAAGAATGACTGAGTTTCCGTATCAAGAGAAGCAAACAGTGCCAAACCTTCGCAACATATCTCAGCCCTTCTGGCTTCCGACCGAAGCTGGCCTCGAGCATACACAAGTATTTGCCGGCGTCCATTCGGGCAGAAGGATTGAATCATTCATCTCGCATTTGTGGACTAGAGGAGGGGTCAGGGAGGAGAGAGGGAGGGGTCAGGGAGGAGAGAGGGAGGGGTCAGGGAGGAGAGAGGGAAGGTCAGGGAGGAGAGATGGAGGGGTCAGGGAGGAGAGAGGGAGGGGTCAGGGAGGAGAGAGGTAAGGTTAGGGAGGAGAGAGGGAAAGACAGAGAGGGGTCAGCGAGAAGACAGGGAGGGGAGAGGTAGGGGTTGGGAGGAGAGAGGTAGGGTTAGGGGAGGAGAGGGGGAGCTTAGGGCCGGGGAGGGAAAGGGTGTGAGAGATGAACGGTCAGGGTTAGCGATGGAGGGTAAGGAGTAGGGCGGAGTAATGTGCTATCTATATGTTTGCGAACGTTGAAAGCATTGTAAACACCGTATCTACCACAGGACTACTAACAGTAGCCCTGAAATATCTAAATCAGACATCATCCACCAAAGGCTTTTTTCAACAAGGGTCACACATCTTTGTAGAAATTAGTTGTCTGTTCTTACGAGACTATTAACGGTGAAAAAAATGTAAAATAATTCTTGTGAACATTTAGATGAATTAACATACAATGACATTTCTACTGAGGTTTCTACTTAAGATGGTATAAAGCCAACTTAAGTAGAAACCTCAAGTCATGTATATTGATAATGATATTGAGTACTTTCATCCTAGAGTAAGCGAAGTATTAAGAATAATCCATGTAAGCACTATGTGGAAGTGTCTGAAAAAGTCAAACAAAATATTTGGCAAACTAAGATTTCTACATAAAATGTGTAATGCATTGAATGAGTATATATAAGAGATATATAAGTGTACCTCGTCACTCATTGTAAATGCATAGTAATTATTTAAACACAAAGCCTTTAATAGGCCCTTCTTATTTTATCTTGCAGGTATTCCTGTTAAGCCAAATCCTCGAATTTATCTTAATTGCGAAATCAATACCCTCTCCCCTCCACATATCATATACCGGGAAGTTTAAGGTATTTAAAATAAAACTTTACTGACCAGGTGGGTGTTAATGGAGGACGAGGCCGA
>NC_051428.1:9352439-9354939 GCF_015228065.2 Penaeus monodon | reverse complement strand
CGTTATCTGGACCTGCTGCTTTACATCCTTCCATATTGCTCATGGCCTTCTTCACATTCTCTCAGCTGATCTCCTGCACATCATGATTTCCAGGTTTTTTCTCTTGTGTTTTCTACATTCGTAAATTCCTTCTCACCTGTCAAAATATTTCCATCTGCATCCTTTATCATTTTTACGTGTTGCACATTTCTCCCATTTCCGTCTCTTTGTCTGGCAGTCTATAGAGATCTTTCTCCCCTTCCCCTAACTTCTCATACGCCTTTTCTTTTGCCCTGCTGCACATATCTTTGTATTCCTGATTGCTTTCCTCGTCCCCATGTCTGTTCCATTTCTTTTTCGCGTCTTTGTTCCTATTTATGCTATCCTACGTTTCTTCATTCCAGCACCAAGTCTCTTTGTTTTCTTTCATTTGCCCAGATGTCGTGACAATTACGTTCTGTGCTTTCTTTCTCGCCGTATCTGAGATCTCTGCTCAATCGACTTCTTCCCTTTCTGCCAAAGCCTGCCTAAGTTCTTCCTTGAATGCTATCTTCTTTTAAATTCCACACTATGATCTTTGGTTCCATCCTAAACTTCCTTCTCGACTTCACTTCAAACCTTGTTTTGCTAATCACCACCCTATATTGTTTTGCTACACTCTCTTTGGGAACTTCACAATATTTAAACTCTTTCAGATCACATCTCCCACTCATAACAAAATCTATCTGTGTACTCCTACTCCCACTCATGTAGGTTACTCTGTGTCCTTCTCTTTTCTTAAAATAGGCGTTTGATACCGTCGATGACCAACTGTCCTTCGAGGATTCTTTCTCTGACTCTATATCTGCCCATCACATGCTCATCACCATTATTTCCTTTTCCGACATGGCCATTGCATTCCCCTCCCATAACTATCCTTTCTGAGCCACTTCCTCTACTTCGCTCTAGAATTCTTCCTTCTCATCCTTGTCGTTATTCTGTCAGATACCCTTTTAACCTCCACTATGCTGTTAATGTACATTTCTTTCGCCACTACACCCACGCCATTTCTCCTCCCATCTGAGCGTAATAGAACAACTTGAAGTCTCCTCCTAACACTCTCGCTTTACTTCTTTGCCGCTTAGTCCCTGGCACACACAGCACATCTTTCTCCTTTCCATCATGTCAGCCATTTCCCGGCCTTTACCAGTCATAGTGCCAACATTCAAGAATCCAATTCTTAAATCTTTTCTTTCCTGCCTTCTCTTTATTTGCTTTCCTCCTCATCTTCCCCTACTCCTCCCAAAAGACATATACTATCCATTGGCACCCTGCTGGGCAACAGCGCCATGGGCGGTCTTGTTAACTGGGGCCGCGAGTGATCCGGTATAGTATTTCCATTTATGATCCGCATCATAGTTTGCTTCGTTTGTTTTAAACTGAATGCCATCCTGCCGCTACCTTCCCCATTTATATATACATATATATATATATATATATATATATATATATATTATATATATATATATATATAATTTTGTGTATATAAATATTTTTATATATATATAATTATATATATTATATTATATAATTTTATATATATTTAAAAAATATAATATACATGTATGTATGTATGTATTATATATGCAAAATATTAATATAATATATATAAAATATAAAATTTTATATATAATATTTTTTTCACATAAACCCCACACACTTACGCACACCCCCACACACACCACACACACACACACCACCCCACCACAAAAACCCCACCACACCCCCACACATATAATATATATATATAATATAATTATATATATATATATTATATATATATATATTATCATATATATATGTATAAAATATATATATATATATATTTTATATAATTAGTTTTTATATATATTATATATGTAATGTTATATTAATTTATATATATATATATTATATAAATATATTATATATATATATATTTTTTTATACAGGTAAATAGTGCCCCGTTGTGTGGTGTTTTGTGTGGGATATATATATAAATATATAAATAATATATAATAATATATATATTATATATATATTTATATATATATATTATATTAATGTATGAATTATTATATTATATATATATAAAATTATATATATATATATATATATATATATTATGTTGAATGTTTTAAATTATATATATATATATAATTATATATTATAAAATATATATATGTGTGTGTGGTGTGTGTGTTGTGTTTTGTGGTGTGTGTGGTGTTGAAATTTGGGTGTGTTTTTGGGTTGTGTGTGTATAATATATAGAAAATATATATATATATATAATTATATATTATATATATATATATTATATATATATATTATATAATATGAAAATTAATTTTAAAATATAAAAATTATATCTAAAATTATAATTAAAATTTATATTAATACGTATTATTTTATATTATATATTATATAATAATTATTATATTAATATATATATATATTATATTTTGTAGTTATTATATGTTATTTGTATTACTTTGAAAGATAG
>NC_051428.1:9329939-9332439 GCF_015228065.2 Penaeus monodon | reverse complement strand
ATCTGTCTGTCTATCTACAAGCTTGTTTTCTCTTTGTGATCTATGTATCTCTCCATCTATTCACCAATCAGTCTATCTTATCTATCTACCTATTCATATTCATATGCTTCTAAACATCTGTCAATTCATACACTTTTCCATCTTTTATTCTATCTTATCCTTTGCTTGTTGTTGTTGTTTTTTTATCCCATCCCATCCGTTTACTCATTTATGCGTTTCTCCTTTATTAGATTTTTTTCTTATCCCTTGTTCCCTGTTTTCTTTCACATAACTCTATTTTTTCACTTGCTTTTCATATCTTATTTATTTATTACTTCCTTACCTCCTTAACTTTTTTCTTCTTCTTTCCCTTATCATTTACTCTCCCTTTTTATTCTTCCCTCCCTTCCTAATCGATGTTTGTTCTTTCTTATTTTCTTTTAGCATTTCATTTCTGTATCCTTTTGCAGTACTAAGTTACCAATTAGCCAATTAAGAGCACTACTTCTCTCACCCTTTTCCTTGATATTCGAAAATATTGTCTAGTATCTAATCTTGCTATTAGCAATATCAATGACCCTACAATAATCATGTGTATACGAAATATAACAGCATCGATAGTGATAGCATTATTAACAAAAAAAATAAATAAATAAAAAATAAAAATTTCTCGCAGTATCAAGGAAAGGGAGACAATAAGTGAGGTCACAAAGGTCTTCTAATTGCCTCATTTGTGACTAAACACTTGCAGAGCCATCTATATGCAGAGAAATTCCACAAAATTGTACTACAGTGAACACATGGATTAACTTTGGGTTCATCCATGCTTTGAGATCGGGACTAAAACTCTAGGGTATCAATTCCACGTTTCAATATGATTTCCGTTCTCATTGAGAGACACCGAAGGGCTTTCAAAGGGTTTCGGTCTGGTAGCTCCATATAGCGTGATTGCTCTGATAAACAAGACTGTATTTGATTTTGGAAATGAAGAGCACATTTTGTCTGAGATTAGGTTTATAAATATATTAAATTCGACAGAAAAAAATGACACCAAATAGTATTGGTTAAAACAAATCAAAATTATTAAATAAAAATTATCTAGAAACAAAACTATTTTCATTAACCCTCCAAAGACAGAAAATGAAAGAAAAACCAAAGCCATGTCAAGTTAAATAAGACCAGAAAATATGTAATGATAAAAAAAAATCCGCATTTTAACGTTCATGCAAAGAATAACTAATGTAAATTCCATTAGTATATTCTGATGTATCCGCTGTTAAATAACGCCGTCCAACACACACGCGCATAAACCCTCCCCCCCCCCCAAAAAAAAAAAAAAAAGATTAACACGATTTTTTTTTTTTTTTTTCATCTTGTCTCCTGCTCCTGTGAAGATTGCATTCCTACCTGCACGGCAACAGCGACAGTGACAATAATAGCGCCCGTGTATTGTCTTCCCTACTCAAAACCGTGTGCGACTTAACCCAACGTCGCCGGGAAAATGCTGTGTTCTTGTTAGATTTTTTTTTCTTTCTAAACATAAATGACTTTGCTAGTGTTTAGCCACAAAGAGGTAATTAGTAGACCTTGTGACCTTTACTAATGTTATGAAAATCGATGGTGTTTTTCTTATTATAGACATTATAATTACTGCAATGTTACTGCATTAGTAGTGGCAATATAAGAAAACATAAAATATTTTCGCGTGTAAAAACAGTTAATGAAGTAAACTCAAAGTGGGCATGGCATGCACGCACATGCCATACCCGTCGGTCTGGGGTTAACTTAGATTAACGCACTGTCCCAGCTGTCTGGAAGAACTCTTAATGAAAACTCTTACACCGCAGACGTACAAAGAACATTACGCTTCCACTATTTGGAAGTAGAAATTTTTTTCCAGGGATAACTTATGCAGATTTCGCTCACGCTAATTTCCTTCTTTATTATATAGTTATATATCTGCTGTTTTATCCTTACGTTTGTTTTTCTGCCGTCCTCTTTGCCTCAACTTTTCCCTCCTTTTTTTTTTTTTTTTTACTCTATAGCTTCCCTATTTTATCTATCCATTATCTTGTATATATATTTTTTTTCCTCTCCTCCGTTGTATATATTCAGTCACCTAAGATAAGCTGAGCAGTAATTGTAAAAATGATGATATCATAATGATGATGATGATAGTGATGATAATGATGATGATGATGATGATGATGATGATGATGATGATGATGATGATGATGATGATGATGATGATGATGATGATGATGATGATGATGATGATGATGATGATGATTTTAATATGATGTGAGTAATAAATAATTATAATAAATAATAATACGATTATTATTATTATCATTATCTATTATTATTATTATTATTATTATTATATTATTATTATTGTTGTTGTTGTTGTTTATTATTATCATTATTGTTATTATTATTATTATCATTATCTATTTTATGATTATCATATTTATTATTATGATTATTATTATGATGATGATGATGATGATGATGATGATGA
>NC_051428.1:9322439-9324939 GCF_015228065.2 Penaeus monodon | reverse complement strand
GAGGTAACAATAATGATAGTAAAAACAATAATAATAATAATAAATGATAATAATATTAAACATAATAATAATAATAATAATAATAATAATAATAATAATAATAACGTTTATAATTAAAAGACAGAAGAATGTTAATCTTATTTTTTTTATTAATAATCATGATGATATTAATGAAAATGATGATAATCACAGTAATAATAATGATAATAATAATTATAATTATAACCGTAATAATAATGATAAAAAACATTAACAACAACAACAACAAAACAACAACAACAACAACAACAACAACAACAACAACTATAACAACAATAATAGTAATAATAATAATGATAATAATAATAATAATAATAATAATAATAATAATAATAATAATAATAATAATAATGAGTGATACTAATAGTAACTGCAATAACTACAACAATAATAATGATAATAACAAGGATTATAACAATAATGATAGTAATAATAACATTAGCAACATAATAATGATGATAATAAGTAAGGATAGTATTAGTAGTATATCAGTAATAACAATGCAGCAGCAGCAGCATAGCAGCAGCAAAAAGAAAAATAACTATAACAATATTACTGAATTGAATAATAAAACGGTTCATATTCATTATATGCATTATAATAGCTCTAATTATAATGAATATAACAATAAGGAGTACCATATTTATTTTCAATATCATTATCATGATTATTATCATTGTCATTATTGTTGTTGTTGTTTTTATCAATATTATTATTATTATTATTATTATTATTATTATTATTATTATTATTATTATTATTATTATTTATTATTATTATTTATATTATTATCATTATTATTATTATTATTGTTATTATTGTTATTATTGCTACTATTATTATTATTATTATTATTATTATTATTATTATTATTATTATTTTATTATTATTATTATATTATTGGTGTTTTGTTGTTTTTGTTGTTATTGTTATATTATTATTACTATTACTTTTCTGGTATAATATCATCAATATTACTGCAATATCCTCTTTTTTAGCACTATTTGGATAAATTTTTGTCAGTTTATACCCTTATTATCACCGTTCTTCTTCTGGTGATGATGACGATAACACTGACGGTGATGCTTATGATAACAATAATAACCATTACGATAACGATGATGATTACAATAGTGATGGTAATGTTTTTGATAAAGCTGTTGCTGCTGCTAATGATGATGATGATGGTAATGATGACGATGAAGATGCTTACAACGACGATGATGATACTTATGATAATGACCATGATGATGCCAATGATGATGATGATGATATTGATGATGAGAATGTCGATGATAATCATGGTGATGGCCATAATGATAATTATGATCATTGTTACGCTTATGATGAAGGTGAAGATGATAATGACGACGATGATTATGGCAACGATGTTGATGATGATAATAACGATGGTAGTGATCAAAATGTTGGGATGATGATAACGGTGGCAATGGAGTGACAATGAAAATAAAAATGATGATCATCATGACAATGGCGATTATAATAATGATGGTGATAATAGGGAGTGGTGTTGAGAGAAAGGAGGAAGAAAATGTCAAGTGGGATTAACACTTCTTCAAACCGACCTTTGACCTTGAAAGAAACTCGACCATCAAGCGGAGTGGGTTTAAAGGCAATACTACATAAGAGTATTGGTTTGTTTTGTGATATTACGCAATCCACTTCTCCTTTGTAAACGTTACGTGGAGACACATTAAAGCTACTCACTTTTAATATCATTAGATATACTGGTATTATAGATGCTGCTGGTGCTACTAACAACTACGGCAGTTTCACCGATTTTACTGTCATTAAAAATACTGCTAATAATAGTAATGATGATGATGTACATATAGACAGATACAAGACATTTGAGACTCGTGTCGACAACACCCATAAAAAAATAATGGTACATTAGTTTACATAAGTCACATTAAAAATAAAATCCCTGCCGAACCGAGATTTTATGTTATACAAACAGTAGCACTAAGTAGTATTAACTATTGTTCAAACATATGGCTTTCAAATTCAGAAAAACTTTAACATTATAAATCACATACAAACAGATTAAAATGGTTAGAAGTACAGTACAAATGCAATTATGATATTTACATACTGATTCATATTATCATTCAAAGTTAAAAGCCAAAGTAGTTCTTTACTCTTTCTACAAAGGTAATATAACCTGTATCCGTAAAGGTATGTGATATTTTAAAATGTCAAACGACTGCACCGCCGTTAATTTCATATGTATTTTGTATTCATGTGTGCTGTAAGATTACTTTTATGTGTGTAATAAGAATAACCATTGTAAGCATTTGGAATTTGTTTATGATGATAATAATTATAATAGTGACAGTTATGATAGAAGTGATAAAATAATAATGATAATAAGAATATAATAATGTTGATAATAGTAATGATAATAATAATAATAGATAATAATCTTCATTATCATTAC
>NC_051428.1:9292439-9304939 GCF_015228065.2 Penaeus monodon | reverse complement strand
TAAATATATATATATATATATATATATATATATATATAGATAGATAGATAGATAGATAGATAGATAGATAGATAGATAGATAGATAGATGAAGATAGGTAGATAAGTAGAAATACAGGTATAGCAATGTAATAATAATAATCAATAATAATTCCGTTTTATTCTATTTGTTGCAATAGATATTCTTGGTGTGACATGCTGTCCGTTTTATATTGCTTCTATATTACCCCCTGTGTGCAAGGAATGGCCGGGGTTACTATCCATTGGCGGCGAGGGATCTGAACGCGGGTCAGCAAGATTGCTAGACGAGAACGCTAACGATGCACCACACTGTAAACAGATGTAGGTATAGTTACTTATCTATATCTATAAGTAAATAGATAGATAACTTGATACGGACAGAATGATGAATAGATAGATAGATAGATATCTACAGACTTTCTGTCCAACAAAGTACAGGCACTTAAAAAGATCATCATGTGAATTAATAATTAACTGACATATAAATTATATATGAGCAGTCGAATGGATGTGAATAATCAGTTTCATTTTCTCTCTGGTCGCGTCCGTCTGTCTATCGCTCTCTCGCCCCCCCCCTCTCTCTCTCTCTCTCTCTCTCTCTCTCTCTCTCTCTCTCTCTCTCTCTCTCTCTCTCTCTCTCTCTCTCTCTCTCTCTCTCTCTCTCTCTCTCTCTTCCTCTCTCTTCTTTAACAAATACAACTGTTAGTATCTTAAACGCTCTGTATTTAAGCTGAAATTTCCACCTTAGACAAAGAAAGCAAACTACGAAGTTCAGACTAATGAAAAACAAACAACCTCAAAAAATACGTAAACAAGGGGAAGAAATCACGGAATCTAGAGGAAGAAAAATCGTAATACGCTATAAAGCCGAGTGAAAACGATAGTCTGTGTACCTTTAAAAAGCAAAATACACATAGACAATGCCAATTGTACATCCAACTTTTGCTTTTAGGAACGCAGTAGGTCTTTTTTTTATCCCACGCATGGAAACTATAACCATCAGTCGAAGGAGGGAAAGACGAAGAAATTGGCTGAGAAGTCGTTTCATCATGACAGATTCCAAGACTTTCAGAGGCGAGGGAAAAGAAAAATGTTTAGTTCGAAAAATAATGCCACACACTCGTAATGGATTAGTGTTGTTTATCGTTCCTGTTCGGACGCGAGGGCAGTCTTTCACGCTTATGTAAATACTTTTTGGTTTTGTTGTTTGTGTTCTTACTTTTTTTTTTTTACTTTTGGATGTTTTGTTATCGTACTCCATTATCAAAAGTATTTGTCTTTTCCTCTTCATTATTACTTCATCATTAATGTTTTGTTATTGTTATGATGACAATGGATAATGATAATGATAATGACAATGATGATGAGGAGGATGGTTATGATAAATGCGACTATTATTAGTATCACTGTTATGATAGCTGTTATTAGTGTTGTTGTTGTTATTTTCAGCATTATCATGAGTTATCATTACTATTATTATAATTATTTCATTATTACCATCATTATTATTTCTATTATTATGATACTCATTACTATTATTATTGTTTTATTATTATTATTATTATTATTATTATTATTATTATTATTATTATCATTATCATTATCATTATCATTATCATTATCATTATCATTATCATTATCATTACTATTATTATTATTATTATTATTATTATTATTATTATTATTATTATTATTATTATTATTATTACTGTTACTATTATCATTAGGTGTTACTATATCTATTATTATTTTTATCCGTACCATCACCTCCATCATCATTATCATTATAATTATTATTGTTATTATTATTATTGATGTTGTTTTCATTACTGTTGCTGTTGTTTTTATCATCATTACTAATACTATTATTATTATTGACATTATTATTATTATTATTATTATTATTATTATTATTATTATTATTATTATTATTAATATCATTAATATCATTATTATTATTATTAGTAGTAGTAGTAGTAGTAGTAGTAGTAGTAGTAGTAGTAGTAGTAGTAGTAGTAGTAGTAGTAGTAGTAGTATCATTATTACTATAATCCTTATTATTATTATTTTCATAAGTATCATCATCATCACCATCATCACCATCGTCATTACTAATATCATCATTACTACAATAACTTTTGACTTTGTTTTCCTTATTGCTTTTTGCTGTCATGGGAACCTATACACCCTGCTTAGGCACAGCATATGTACACACAGCGCCCTGAATAAAAAAAATAAACAAACAAGCAAAATGGATAATACAAATAGCCCTCCGCCCCCCCCCCCTCCCCCCCGCCGAAGCCCTTTGTTAAGCCCGATTTCGAAACCCCAAATGAAAAAAGAAACCCCCGATATTAAAAAGAGAGAGAGAGAGAGAGAGAGAGAGGGAGGGAGGGAGGGAGGGAAAGGGGAGGGTGAGGGAGAGGAGAGGGAGAGGGAGAGGGAGAGGGAGAGAGAGCGAGAGAGAGACACAGAGAGTGAGAGAGAGAGAGAGAGAGAGAGAGAGAGAGAGAGAGAGAGAGAAAGGGAGGGAGGGTTGGAAAGGGAGACAGGGAGGGAGGGAGAGAGAGAGAGGGGGGGGGAGAGAGAGACAGACAGACAGACAGACAGAGAAACCACGGACCAAAAAAAAAAAAATAAAATAAAAATATATATATATAATATATATATATATATATATATATATATATATATATATATATATAAAATATCCACACAGTCGCACCTGAGCTTTCCTAAATAACGCTCCTGCCCTGTTACACTCGGCCGCTTCCACTGGTTTGTAATTCTCTTCGAAGGGAATGAGACGGTGAGATTTGAAAGTACATTCAAAGATTCCTTTCTAAAATGTGAAAGAATATAATAGCAATGATGATTAAAATATTTGCTGCATCCGTTCGATTTCAGTTCTATTAAAGATTATTGTAAATCGCTTTCTTCGTTCGAATGATTTTATATTATTATTATGAATCATTATAAGATATATTTATGTAAATGTGTGTGTGTGTGTGTGTGTGTGTGTGTGTGTGTGTGTGTGTGTGTGTGTGTGTGTGTGTGTGTGTGTGTGTGTGTGTGTGTGCAGGCACCAAATCACAGAAATAACATCAATCCTGAAAAAAATAAAACTATTGCACTCAAAGTTAAGAAATCAAGTAATGCCATAAGGGCCGTTAAGCCTCCCTCGACGGCCCCAGCGAGCAAGGGCGGCCAGGAACAAACGAGCAGCGAGGGAGAGAACACAGCCCTTAACACTCTGGAACAATTGCATAACCTCAGTTTTACTTCTGGGCTCTTGTAGTCAAACGTTATCAAGATTTAGTTATGAAGAAAAGCTGGAACAGTATTTCATGTTAATGTTATGCTAAAGAGAAAATCCCAAGCATATGTAAATTTATATGCAAATATTTCTCGTTCTACGGAAAGAATGTGTTCATAATTTCTGCGTAAAGTACCTTTTAAATCGGCCTGCCTCTGACCCTGTGATGAATCCGAGGTCTGCCCCTGTGGGCGCACGACAAAAATACGTTAATTTATTGTGAGCGTTGATTTTTTTTTAAGTGTACATCTCTACAGGGTTTGTATTATGTTAAAGGTACACAGTGTGTGTAATCATGTAGTGTGTGTGTTGATTTTTTTTTTATGTGTACATCTCTACAGGGTTTGTATTATGTTAAAGGTACACAGTGTGTGTAATCATGTATAATTTGATGTTAGATTTTTTTCTCTTTTTTCTTTTCATAACCCTGTACTATTTCAAAAAGTAGAAAAGAGGGAATTGATACACAAACTCATTAATTGAGATATGCGAGTAGGCAGATCAGAGAGAAAGAGTTATGGAGAATGTTACCTAACTACATGCATATGTTTTTGACTTTTTGAGTTTCCAATAATACGTAGTCGATATTTATACCTTGTCGCCTTTGTACGTGTCAATCTTTATTAAAACTGACACAGATAATTAGAAAATATGACATCTCTACGATCGGCTCTGACTAATGACATCAATAAGAGTTATATAAGAAGCGCACGAAATATCACATGGAATTTCGTGCTGACCTTATAAGAATGTCATTAAAGGTCAGAAGGGTATTAATAGATTGCAAAGCAGAGAATGGAAAAGGTTAGATTAAAACCCCAAGAAAAAATTATCCCAAGGGGATCGATTCCACAGAATGCATTTTAGATAGATAAACAGACTTAAGCAAAAACTCAAAGTCAAACCTTAAATATCGTAAACAATTGAATCTAACTGAATGATTTATTGATAGCAATTCACAGAAACGTAAATGATACGACCTGCCATACTGTAGCCCGTTGTTATGTGGCTGATTTTTGCAAAGGAACTTTTAAAGTTTTTTTTTCCTTCTTGTGGGTAATAAAGATCAATTTAAAAGAATTTATCAATATATATTCTGAGAATGTGCCGTAACCATTCTGTCTGAATATACCATCCAAGTCTTTCTTTCATCTCAACAAAACACGTATCCCTAGATATTTGCATATACAATGAAAGTGAAATATATATAGAACGTTCTTACCCTGCGGTGGGCCTTGAATTATATTTGATGTTACATACTATAACACCTATTTCCTGCGGGGAAATAGATCCAGTTAGTTTTTTTTTGAAGACTTCAGTACCTCTCCAAGAAATATTTACTAAAGATATGAGATTCCTACTATGCAATGTAATAGCAGCAGATTGCATCAGAGAGCAATGACCTTGAATTGCTCATAGATCCCCTGTGTGCAGACAGGATACATATATGCATATATATACATATATGAATAGAGTAATTACAAACCTGAATAGGGAAGTTGAACAGGAAAGGGACCAAGAGTAAGTCACTGTGTCAAAAATAATACTTTAATAAAAACGTGTGTGTGTGTGTGTGTGTGTGTGTGTGTGTGTGTGTGTGTGTGTGTGTGTGTGTGTGTGTGTGTGTGTGCTTGCTTGTATCCGCGCGCATGTGTGTGTTAGGTCCGTTGTCACAGAAGACATGTTTTCAAACTGAATCAAAAGCTTAATTGTACCAAAGAATCGGTCTGATTAAACTCGGGAGATGAAAGACCTGTAAAGAGACACAAGTACAAAAGAAGATGGAAAGCTCAAAGACTTTTTCTTAATTAAAAAGACGATTTGAAAAACGTTCATCTCGGACATTAGTTAAGACATTTAAAAAAAGTCTAGTTATTTCTGTCTACAAAAGGTTTTAGCAATTTAGGAAGAGATATCTATCAATCGCTATATGTGTGTATAAGCACACACACCCACACACACACACACGCACACACACACACACACACACACACACACACACACACACACACACACACACACACACACACACACACACACACACACACACACACACACACACACTAGCATTCCGACCTTACACGTTAAATGCGCCTACATGGTACACTGTGATACAGACAAATAATGCCTGTGATTGGCTAAGACTCTCCAAACATATGTTTACTTCACTACATCAAAGGTCTTATTCGAAAAGGAAACCGATATCCATGTTACAGTTTTAAAGAAATAGTAATACATTGTTGCTAGACAGAGACGTGTATGTTTAGAAGTGCCACTAACTTCAAATTTATATTCGTTTGTTGATATATTGTCTCAGGGCTGTAATCAAGACACTGGCGCAGTGTATGCAGGGGTGGAAAAACCGTGAAATAAATGTCCATAAAATGTCCAAAAATAAACCAATGTAATTTTTTTTGTCGGATCATACACACACACATACAAATACATACATACATACACACACATATGCACAAACCAACGCACAGATATTTTTTCTTTAGTAATGGATATATCTTTATATAAAATCATCTTTTGAATTACTGTACAAGTATGTAACCATAGTTGTCACGAAGTGGATTCCAGCACACTCAGAGGACCGTTTTATCATTAAGGGCCTGACTACTCCGCAACTTATATTGTTTATACATACCGCTCTTCGCTTCGCAAGGCTGTAAAAAGTTTAAATGTATTTCTCAGATTCAGTCAAAATATTTCTTTTCTTATTAACTACATTACTCTTCATATGAAAAGTGGAAGTTGCATAAAGTTTTACATCTTATCGTATCCACAGCGATTGAATTCCGTGTGGAAATCAGACAACTGGGTAATTCCAATAATCTCGAACAATTACTTGAATTATTGATTGAATTGTAACAACAAATTAAGATAAACAGGATTTTCTTTGACATTTTTGAGCTTGTAAGGTTATATCATAGATGTACAGAATGATTTTGAGGACAGGCATCCTACAAGAAGTCAATACCATGCATATGAATCGGACACGTTGGAAATTATTACCATGTTGTTGCAGCGACTTCAAATCTTATCCATAAAGAGTGAACATGTATTTTGATGTCCTCCTATAATGGCAAAGGAACATTTTGTGCACCTTTTTACAATATAAAGTTTTATCAAGAAACTTACGATGCGATTCGTAACTTCAGGCTATTTCAAGCTACGTGATCCACCTTTAATTGGCATTTCAAAGTTTGCGTTCACTTGAAGTTTTCTGCACGGTGCGCTTCGCCGTGGCCCACATCGCATTAAGTGAACCGTTTCGACGCGCAATGCACCGATCAGCTGATTATCGTAAACAAACATGAACATGAAACTTGTCGGAGAGAGATGGATCGCTTTTCTGATTGAGGTTGTAATAGAGGCTCGAAACCGAGGTACATGACTTCTATATCACACACACATTAAAACTAAAAAAAGACAGAAAGTTAAAGAGAAATATAAGTTATAGTTCAGGCAGATTTACTTTTGAGGCTGTAAGTTGGTGGCCATTTTGGTTGGTTACAAACGGCTGCGAGGCGAAGCGATCTACCTTCCGCCATTGCCCTTTTCGCCAAGCAACGACTCGCGAAACGTTTTACTAGGTCGACCGTTCACTTGATTTTGCCGCATAACACACGGTGTGCTTTGCCTAAGTGAACCCAGGGAATATTTTAAGCACATGACGTACGTACGTACGTGTATGTGTGTGTGTGTGTGTGTGTGTGTGTGTGTGTGTGTGTGTGTGTGTGTGTGTGTGTGTGTGTGTGGTTATGTTCCTATAACTCGCCTTCCTTCAAGTTAATATAGCATTGTCACTTAATGATACTGATAAATGTAAATAAAACCATCATCAAACTCTTCAACCTGAATAAACAGGAAATCCGCATTGTGCAACTCAACTGTAACTCAAAACAGCAACAAATATTTACATTAGTGTAACTTCATCGCCTAAACTTGTTACCAGCACAAAATAACGCAATTCCTTTCACGAAGTATTTATGTCCTGATTATAATATTTCAAACTAAAGAAACAAATGGCTGAGAGGTGAACACTTTACAGAATTCTATTGAGTCAGAGTCGGCTAATTTATTTTTCAAGAATATAGATACAAATGCTGAGAGGTGAACACTTTACAGAATTCTATTGAGTCAGAGCGGCTAATTTATTTTGTTGTGCGACAGGAATTATGATCACCACACATATGTATATATTGTTTTCATTGCTCTTGTATTCATAACATCTAAAATACCTTCATTGTTATTTACAATTATCATGGCGTTATTTTCTTTGTGTGATAAAGCTATCTGCATTAGTTGTCTTAGTAGCTTAGAAATACAGAAGTTAGGAACACTCACTGTGTGCGTATATATGTTAATATCTCTATATCTTTTTTCTCTATCTATCTTTCTGTTTTTTTTTTGTTTTTTTTTTTTTGTGTGTGTGTGTTAGAGAACGTAGAAGCTAACAAAAGCGAGAAAGAGGAAATACAGATGAACTAGCAGAAAACAAGAGAAAACTGAAAACCATAATTAACCCTTTCTGCATCGCACGAGTGGATTCCTAAAACCCTACACCCTGGCAAGTAAGGATTCTGCTTCGGCCGTTCACTGTGCCATTGACGTTCTCATTACTGACGGCCATTAACCGGACCATTGATCGTATACCTGTGAATGTGTCACTTTCCTCATCAGTGAAGAGAGACCGAGTGTGGGGGACATGAACTCATTCTTGCACTCAAACGTTTAAAACGGATGGCGGTACATCCCACTCTCCAATACGCTTTTTTCGCCTCAATTAATATTCCCTCCCTCGTTTTTTTTTTTTCTTTTTTTTTTGTAATGCACTGCGCATCTGGCGGAAAAGTTGAAGTTGTTTGGAACCTTGTTTTCGAAATGTACTTCACATTTCGTAAAAAAATAGTCTAGCTACATTCAGTATTTTTCTTCTATCTGACAAGCCAGAGAAGATTTTACAATCTGCGTTTAAGATTCAAGTCAGTCTGTCACAGTCTGAAGAGGATTTGCTGTTCACAGTGATAGTCCGAAAAGAAAAAAATATATATCGACGAAACGGCCGCTGATCGCCTGCTATGGCCTCCTCTACACACCTGGTACTTTCGTTCAACAATGGCCTATTACAACGACGATATTGGCCCCGATAGTTACCGCGAACATGGAGTACCATAAAGGAATCGTAATGTACACGCGACTAAAACACATTACCATATCCATAAGCATAATTAAGCCGTTCCACTCCCTCTACCCACCGCCTGGTCCATAAAATCACCATGACAGGTTATGGCAAGATAAGGTCGGGCGGGCCAGCGCCTATATGGAAGTCACTGCGGCGCATATTCATATCACTTTTTCGGTATTTACATAAAGGGTTACCCTACTATGGACCCAGAAGAAGCAGAGACCGACGCCACAGCTAGCCACCGCTCCGGCTGCCAGCTGGAGGAAAAATTATACTTTTTGATGTTTTAATGAAATACAGAATCTTTATTCATTTATCATTATTATTATTTTACGTAGAGAAATACTATAATTTTCTCACTTTTTGGAGTCAAATCTTACCGTGGAAAAACTAAAAGATTAAAAATGTATACAGAAACACTTTGCCTGAAGGAGTGTTAACTTCTGCCGCGAATCTAGCGATATTCCGCTAAAAACACATCCTTCTGCTCTGCAATTATTTTAGGCTAGATTCGTGTGTTCTCACATTTTCTTTTCTGCGCTTATTTGAAATTCTGTCGATTTCCGCATGTATAACTACGCGCGGAAGTAAAAAAAAAGCGAAGCAGCAATTTTTTTTTATTTCCATATTTTTCTTTTCTACGCCAATTCTAAATACTATCGACGGCGCGTATGGATCAACATTATCAACACTTCAATCAGAAATAAAAATAAAAGTAAAAATACTTGTAATGTAGGAAGTTGATTCGCAGGAAAACATAAACAATAGAAACAGCAAGCCTTGGATGCAGTGTAATCAAAATTAGTACTTGTTACTGCGTATCTGCATTTGTTTTCCTGCAGTTTCTTCATCCAAAAAGTCGAAGCAATGTATCTGCAACAGTTCCAGTGACTGAGTCAAATGAAATTACAAATATAATATTTTCTTTATACGTGTAATAATTGCAACATTTCAGAAATGGGTGAGTCACTTCAGAATTGTCAACATGGTATTATTTTCATTATAGACACTTTCTTTCACTCTGATGGAGTAGTAATGACACTTTACACTCTTACCAGCCCTTTTTTATTTGATTAATGTGCATTAGCGCCACGAACATCAATAAATATTTCTCTGTGATCGCTAAAACTAAAATGAAAAATATAAATTTACTCGTAATCAGTACTATACCGTAATGTTTTGCAGACCTAATTTTCCCCTTTGATCTGTAATAAAAGTGACGTCCATTACCTCATTTGTGAGACTGTAGAGGTGTAGTTGTGAATAGTGTTTATTATATGGATGGGATACATTGCCCTCCATGAATAATACACGTTTTTTCTTCCGTATAAGTAAGACTTGTGAAATGTATGATTAGATTTTCCCTTACAAGTGCATCGGAAAAAAAACAATGATTCTTACGTCTACAAAGTCCTTTTTTTCTTTTATATCGTGCTTCCTCTTCTTTGTTAATGACATTTATCAAGAGCTTAATTTGGTTTCTTTAAGGCCAACAGAAGTTGCAGTTATTCAGTGACAGACTATATCACATGAAAATCAATCTCTCTCTCTCTCTCTCTCTCTCTCTCTCTCTCTCTCTCTCTCTCTCTCTCTCTCTCTCTCTCTCTCTCTCTCTCTCTCTCTCTCTGTCTCTCTCTCTCTCTCTCTCGCTCTCTAAACTAAAATCTAGAAACATCCAAGGCTTTCTTTTTCTTTTTCTTTTCTCTCTTATCAAGTTGGCTCCATGAACAACTGCGAGGAAGTCAGACGCACATAACAGAAATCAGTCGGACAAGAAAAACTATTCTTTCTTTCTTTCTTTCTTTTTTGTCAGCTGTTAAGAAACCCAGGGGGCTTTGTTGCGACAGTCCTTTTCTCGTATGCGTAAGTGAATTTAGTGGAGTTTCTCAAGAGACCGTTTTATGGAGTTCTATTTGATATTTCGAATAAAAACAAACAAACTTCTCAGCCAACAAATACACATATTTCACATTAGAAGCACTGGATGATATACTGCTTAAAACCCCAAGTCATGTATCGCATGCATGTCATATTGATTTTTACTGGTCATGAATATTACTGTAGTTCAAAAATCTCTTTCATGTAATATGATTTAAGACAACGTGTCGACGCCCGGTTGACATAGGAAGAGATAAGAAAAATGCAAATCTAGCCTTTGTAAAAAGCGAACTTGCCGGAACACAATTTCGTCCGATGTAAAAGATTCAACGGGCGGCCTCATGCCGTAGTTTTAGAATTAAATGCACATAACTACGGAAGCGAGATTATGCAATTTAATTCTATGAAGTATGCCTATATTATCACTTAAACCACTGTGTATTTATCGGCAATATCTGTATTGCGCAGTTAAAAAAGGACATTCTGTAGCACTGTAATGTCAATCATCAAGCAACAGTGAATCGACTGATTGTCTAGTAAACATTAGATGAAAGTGAGATGGATAAAAAAAATATGATAATAATAACATTACAAGTTTTCATCAATGTTAAAGCAACTAGACATAAAGAAAAATGCCAAATAATAAATTCAGCACAATAAATTCAGGGTTGATATCAAAATCTTTGTTTCACCAGTCTACACTTATTATGTATATAAATATTGAAAAGAAAAAAAAATGTTTTTTATGCGACTGAACAGCTTTGCGAGACAAAGAAAGTGGGAATGATAGGTTGGTTATGAATAAATAAATAAATAAACAGGGTATAGAAATGCAATACAGAGACACACACACGTTTTCGCACTCATACCTTCTTGTACCATGTTTTCAAAGATATTTCCAAAAAGTGTGATATGGGATTTTTTTTCTTTTTACTTCATCGCTGATAATTGGTAAGTTGGACTATTTTGAAGAGAAACGTTTTCTAAGCTAGGGAAGCCGCAAGTATTACTTTTGGCCAGTTTGGTATCGCACGACCAGGCCTAAAAATATATACATATCATGCCATCGTATTTACCATAAATACAGCATGGTTTCGCAAAGCGTGTAACTAAATTTATAAAAGAGTAACACTAATTAAAAAATAATGATAATAAAAAGGTAAAAGGTGAAAAAGAAAATTACTGTATGTTCAAAAACCTTCCAAGGAGTTAGCGAAAATATAATGCCCGAGTACGAGGCATTAATCAATCACCGAATAAAATACGTTTATTGAAAGAAACATTTTTTACACTTGTGTAATTAGAAGTGTTTGTACACATCTAGATTATTCTCCTTGCATGGTGAGATAATATCAAGAATATTATCTCACAAATATGTCACTTGCCAAGCTCAGCATTTAGAGAAAGAACCTTTGATCATGAATACTCAAAAACGGTGTCAGGTAATATGATCTACAGCAACACCCCTCGCTTTGCCGTACGCCGTGTCTCCTTAAAATGCATACCGTGGCACTGGCATCACTATAGAAGCTGCCATTACCTCCTTCAGCAGGTTCTTCCGTAATTGGGATTTCATTTATACGCCTCTAGACTGATAAGCAGTCTCATTTCACGAACCGCGACCGTAATGACCTCTTTATTCACCCTCTCTCTTTTACCCACGGAAAAATAACCACGTGAACGAGTTTTCAGAAGTCCGTTTCTGCGGGTTGGGCGTCATCTCATCTCCAGCTCCCGTGGAGAGAAAGCGTTCCAGTGATGATGCCTCCAGCCTCCAGGCACAGACGGCGTTCACAGCTGGTACATGCAGCCCACGCGGACGGGTTGGATGTACCAGTTGGATGTTTGTGCATATATGCCTACGGCTTCATTAGGAAATTAAGGATTTCTTTGGGTATAATATCCTAAAAGTTACAAAGCACTAACAGAAAACAAACACACAAAGCTTAAGGTATATAAAGGTATTAATAATAATAATAATAATAATAATAATAATAATAATAATATAATGATAATAATAACAATAACAATAATAATAATGATAATAATAATGATAATAATAATAATAATAATAATAACAATTATAATTATA
>NC_051428.1:9267439-9269939 GCF_015228065.2 Penaeus monodon | reverse complement strand
GCGTGTCCGCAAGGCTCAGGCTGAATGGGAATCAAGTCTTGCGTCGTTTCCCATTGTGCGTAGGCTCGACACTGCTGAGAAGGGGACAAGGAAACAGTCTATCAGGATCTTGCTGTGCGGGTCGAAGGCCATTTCTGGTACATGACCTTCGCCCTGCCTACCAAGCCCTGAAACCCTAAGCCCCCTCACAGATGACTGCAGTCCGATCAGCGGATGGACGTATCATCTCCAGATCATGGTTGGGGTTCGTGACCGGTGGGCGAGTATTTTTGAACAGTTGTACCAGGTGGAACCCTCCAACAGTTAGCTTGGATCAAGCGATGTCCGCAGTGCCTTTGCCGACCCACCCTCCGACGGGACCTCCTACCCTAACAGAGGTTAGGCTGGCGATTTCCAAGCTGAAGAGTGGGGAAAGGCAGGCATATGTATATCCCTGCTGAACTGCTAAGGCTGGGGGTGAACCTATGGCTCGGGCCTGCATCACCGTCCTGACTGCCCTTTTGGCAGTCTGGTACCATTCACCCTGAATGCTGAGGGCGTGGTCATCCTTGTGCCCCTCTCTGGAGGTGAAAGGGGGATCGATGGGACTGTAGCAACTAACGTGGCATTACCTGCTCAGCCTACCGGCAGGTTCTGCCCACATTCTTCTGAAACGAATCCGCAACCCCTTACTGAGGCACCAGAGACGAGCAGTCTGGATTTACTCATGGCAAGTCCACAATAGACCGTAATACTAGCGCTTCGAGTAATTGTGAACGCCGTCGTGAGTTTTAGAGTCCCCCGTGTGTTGCTCGCAGTCCTACATCGACCTCAAGAAGGCGTTTTGACTCGGTGCATCGGGAATCGCTATGGGAGATCCTGAGGCTCAGAAGGAATTCCGACACAGATTATTGGCCTGATAGTCAAGCCTCTATACTGGTACTGAAAGTGCTGTAACGTGTGGTGGGGGTATGTAGACTTCTTCCCTGTTAATTCAGGGGTGAGGCAAGGCTGTGTCCTTGCACCCCACTTTTCAACACTTGTTATGGAACTGGATAATGGCAGAGCTACTAGCCAAGTCAGTGGCGGACTGCAACACTAGGCAATATTAAGGTCTCGGACCCTTGACTTGTGCCGACGATGTTGCCAGCCTATCTGATCCTTGGAGTCACTTGTGGCGGCTCTTGATGCTTTAGCAATGAGGGCGAAGCCCCTAGGCCTAGAGGTCCTCCTGACAAGACCAAGATTCAGGACTTTGGGGCCTTTAGGGGAACCCCGTTCAAGTCGATTCCTGCTTGCGGCGAGGACGTTGAAGTCACAGAAAGTTGTACATACCTTGTAGCGTAGTCCATATCTCGGGTTTGTCAGACCAGGAAGTCAGTAGACGGATTGGTCTGGCAACAGGAGCCATGAACTCGATCAACCAGAGCGTTTGGATATGTTCCGTTACCTATGCAGAAGGACCAAGCTGCGTGTCCTTCAAGGACTTGATACTTCCATTTTTGCATCTATGTAAGAGCGAAACCCTGGACGCTACCAGTGCCTTGGAGTCTCGCTTGATGCTTTTGTAACAAGTCTCCCTTCGTCGGATCATGGGGTACAGTGGCAGGGACCACGTGTCCAACCAGCGTTACCCGTGAGACTGGCATGGGACCTGTTACTTGCATGATCCGGGATCGCGAACTCAGTCTATATGGCCACCAGCTCGCCTCCCTATGGACGAGGGAACCCTGCCCATACGGTTGTCCCTCTCTGCGAGACACCCTGGGAGGAGACCTGTGGGACGTCCTAGGGAGATATGGCTTGGGCAGCTCGACGAACCTGTCGCGAGGATTAGAGATGGGCCGTCTCCTGCCTGGAGACTCGCCTCGGGGATCCTCGGGTGGCTGGAAGCGAAGGGTGGATGGCGGCCATGCGCCCCCCGTCGCGTTAGCCTCTTGAGGATGATGATGATATATATATACATATAATATTATTATATAATATATATATATATATATATATATATTTGGTGCGTGGGAAGCAGCAATAATATATTTTTATCGAAGTAAAGATACTCATATAGATAGATAGATCGATAGATAGATAGATAGATAGATAGATATATGGATATAGCTATAGATATTTATATTCATATATATATATAATTCTATTATATATATACATCTATATATATATATTATATATATATATTATATATATCTAATTATATATGAATAATATATATATTATATTTATTTATTTCTTTACTTTATCTATCATGCCATATATCTGTTGTATGTAATGTACTATCTATATTCTATTATATATTATTATATATATACTACTATATTCTACATCTGTTTGTGTGTGTGTGTGTGTGTGTGTGTGTGTGTGTTGTTGGTTGTGTGCGCGCGCGCCGGCGTGGCACAAACCGCGGTTAATTAAGGGAAAAAAAAAAAAGGGCATCCAATCAGGCACGGGTGGGTACTGCCATTAGCCGCCCAGTAATGAAGTGAGAGAGGGCCTATGTCCTGCAGTG